>NC_086448.1:843212128-843357655 GCF_028390025.1 Pseudophryne corroboree
AGAAGACGGGACGGAGCCGGCGGCCCAGCAGAGTATCTGCGGAGAGTGCTGCAGAGAGAGGGAAGCAAAAGAGCTGACGAAGCTCCCCTCTGCAGCTTCTCCCAACGATCCTGGTAAGCGGCCTTGAGCCTGCACCACTCTCCTAGGCCCCAAGCCACCCTCCCAGCACAGTAGGCGGGCACTAGGCCCGGGGGCACATCAGGCAATAGGCCTGCAAGACATTAGAGGGCATTAGGCCCTAGAGGATTTTGGCCAGTTAAGGAATATAAGGTGACCCTGGGCACCAGGCCCAGGTCACCCCACGAGGGACGCGTTAGGCGGGCATTAGGCCTGTGGGTATAGTCGGGCCTCGGGTCCGTGCGCAAATAGGGGGCGTTAGGCCCAGTGAATAATTACTCCAGGGTGAATAAAGGTGGCACCGGGCACTAGGCCCAGGCCACGCTGAGGTGGTGGGTAGACAGGTCCGTTTGACCGGAGCCTATAAGAAGGAAGCGCACAGGAGGTGGGCAGGCTGTGTGGCGCCCACCCCCTGTCCAGCGGTAGGGATTTAAAGGGACAGCACCGTTTTATGTTGTACTCCGATGTGTGTGTTGTTACCGTGCAGGGCAAAATGTTGTTATAGAGGTTGTGCATAGTTTGTGTTGCACCACTTACACTTGAGCCAGTTTGAGGGCTTTGTTATGTAGTTAGTGTAGCGGACGCACACTAGATTAGAGTTAGGCCCTGCATGGCTGTTTCTCTCTTTGCCTCCTTACAGGGACCTGTAAGTGGAGAAGATCGGAGTACAAGACGTAGGACGGTGAGTAACATCGGTCTGTGTGTTCCTTCTGTGTGTCCCTATCTGTCTCCCTTTCTTCAGGGCGTACGGTGAGCCTTGCACGCCGGTGCAAGGTAGAATTTCCACCTGGTGCGAGAGTGCCAATAGGTGAAATTCGGGCTCTGAGGCGGACGCCTGGGATGACCCTCACCTAGCCCGAAAGCACTATTTTCCTTGGCTCCGGAGGGCGTTTCGGTCCACGGTTAGGAGGACGACACTCAGCAATCTCCTTCCTCCTAGGTCATCGTGTCCGGGTTCGGCGAAAGATTCTTCAGGTCCGTTGAAGGTTCTGGTACCTGACGGTGAGAGAGAGCGGCGCCTGGTGAGTACCACAACTACACCTGTACGGCAGCAGGCACCACCACACGCACCGCAGTCTCTCTCACATTTGGCGTAGTCAGCAGGATGTCGAACGCGGAGAACTACGCTCCTCCAGGAACGGAGAGGAAATTCAATTTTGAGCCGGCCTTGACACATACCCCTCGGTATGATGGGCAGAATATGCCGTTGGCAGACTGGAAGAAGAGACTGGATGGAATCATCCAGCTGTATGGGGTGCCCTCTGAAATGCAGTTGCATTTGGCCTTGAATATGCTGGATGGGGAAGCCTGGCGGTTGGCGATCCTTGTTCCAGAAGAGGAGCGGAAGACGTTGGAAGAGGTACTCACGATCTTTGAGGGTGCCTATGGCAACACTGCTTCTGCTGGAACCTTGCGTCAGCAATTGTTCAACCGATTTCAGAGAGAGGACGAGTCCATACCCCAATTTGCCAATGCACTGCAGGACATGCTGCGCGAAATCACGTGGCGTGACCCAGAAGGTCTGGGGTCCCTGGTTAACCCCAACATGATGCTGAGGGACCAGTTTGCGCTGGGCCTACGGAGTATCCCCATCCGACAGATTCTGTTGGATAAGATTGCCAACGATAAGAACATGACCTTCCGTCAGGTCCAAGTGGAGGCGGTCGCTAGGGATCGAAATGCCAATTTCGGACCTTACGCCATGGCCCCACAATGGTTGGCACCGGTGTCTGCTGTGGCCAGCCGAGAACCCAGCCCCATGGAAGCCTGTGTCCAAGACCTTAAGGCAGCATTCGCCAAAGTCACTCTGGAAATGAAAGCAGAGATCTCCCAGTTGCGAGACGAGGTCCATAGGCAGAGAGGTCCGGGTGGGTCCGAAGATCGGGCGCCGCACCGGCTTCCCAGGGAATCACGGGCCAATGTAGGGGGCGCTCGTCCCAGGGAAGGTAGGGGTCCCCGTTGCTACCGCTGCAAAAGATTTGGACACATTGCCTGGGAATGTAGTGAGCCTAGGCAAGACCCTTCGTTAAACTAGAGTCCCTCGCGGCAGCGGGACAACCCACGGGGGGGATGGGCGGAGGAGGAACCATTATAGTGGATTCTGCCGATATAGTGGGTGAGTGTCCCGTTGTGGTTGGGTGTCTCGGGGGAAAGGAGCAGAAATGCCTGTTGGATACTGGCTCGCAGGTCACCACCATGTCTGAGGCTTGTTTCCTGGAACATTATTCTCATTTGAAGGATTCCGTGTTGGAAAGCTGGGTTACCCTTACGGCTGCCAACGACCTTCCTATTCCGGTTGTCGGAGTGGTGTGGATGGAGATCTCGATCTGTGGACAGGCGTTGGGGAAGAAAGGAATACTGGTCGTGGGAAGCTTGGGTTTGAGTCACGGGCCCGTGATTGTGGGCATGAACGTCCTCCAAGATCTCATTCAGCTTTTGTTCCAGGAAAGGGGTCCGCAGTACTGGAAGGAAATGGGTGTTCAACGGCCGGTGCAACAAGCATTTCAGCAGGTGGGGAGAATATGTGAAGCTGGGCATCGGCAAGAATCCCTGGGAGCAATTCGGACCGGTCATCGGCAACAGATAGTTACGTCCCCGCCAGGATAGTCCTTCCCCTCGAGGAGCGGACTCACCAACGCCTGGAGGGGTTAGAAGTGATGGTGGAACCCAATGGGTACCTCGGAATGGACTCGGGAATCATCATGGCCCGAACCCTGGCGGTAGTAAGGGACGGCAAGGTGTTGGTTCGGCTGTGTAATCTTCTGGACGAGACCAGAAAAATTCCGGTGGGAGCGACTATTGCCAACGTAACGGCTGTCGCCCGGGACGGAGTTTCAGGGGGGCGACAGGTCTCGCTGCATATGGACGAACAAGGATCATGGTCCATGGCGGTGAGCCTGGATAAGGAGGAGGAACCCAGTACGGATTGGTGCAGCCGGGTTATCAGTGAACAGATGGACGTCTGTCTGGACGAATGTAGCCCCAGTATGGTACAGAAGTTGGACCATATGCTGTGGGAGCGACGGAAGGCGTTCTCCCAGCATGAAGAGGATTTCGGATATACAGAAGATTTAAAACATGAGATACGTACTGGAGAGAGCCCTCCAATCCGTGAGAGATACCGTCCCATCCCACCTAAACTCTACCAGGAGGCCAAGAAGATGTTGCGGCAGTTGTTGGATAACCAGGTCATTCGCGAGAGCAAAAGTCCATGGGCTGCGCCCATCGTGTTGGTGCGGAAGAAGGATGGTTCCATTCGATTCTGCGTGGATTATCGGTGGTTAAATAGCAGTACCGTGAGAGATGCTTACCCGTTGCCTAGAATAGAGGAGTCTTTGGCGGCCCTGGGAAATGCTCTGTATTTCTCCACACTGGACTTGGCCAGTGGGTACTGGCAAGTGGCAGTTAACCCACTGGATCAAGAGAAAACCGCCTTCACAACTCTTATGGGATTGTTTGAGTTCCTGCGCATGCCTTTTGGGCTCACCAATGCCCCGGCTACATTCCAACGGATGATGGAGAGATGTTTGGGAGTCTTGAATTTCGAAGCTCTGCTGATATACCTGGACGATATCATAGTGTTTGCCCTCACTCTAGAGGAACATTTGACGCGCCTGGATGTGGTGTTGCAGCGCCTGGAGAAGTATGGACTCAAGCTCAAGCCCCGCAAGTGTCATCTTCCAAAAGAGTCTGCCCGACGCCTGGCAAGATTTCGGCAGTCCAGGACTGGGAGACGCCTACCACTACCATTGAACTACGCGCATTTCTGGGGTTGGTTGGATACTATCGGCAGTTTATCAAGGACTTTGCGAAAATCGCGGAACCATTGCATGCCCTGCTTCGAGGGGTGCCCACTACAAAAAAATCGCAGGTAGTGGCCTGGGGTGAGGCACAGGAGAAGGCGTTTCGGCGACTAAAGGAAATGCTCACGGAGGCTCCGGTTCTGGGATATGCTGACTTTGCGAAACCATTTCTGCTCTACACTGATGGCAGCCTACAGGGATTGGGAGCAGTTCTCTCCCAAGTACAAGATGGCCGAGAACGAGTGATCGCCTATGGTAGTCGAAGTTTGAGGGAAACCGAGCGGAACCCGGACAACTACAGTTCCTTTAAGTTGGAACTGTTGGCTGTAGTCTGGGCCGTGACTGAGAAGTTCGCCGAGTACCTGACCGCTACCCATGTGGAAATATACACGGATAACAATCCCCTGGCCTATCTGGAAACTGCAAAACTGGGCGCCCTGGAGCAGTGTTGGGTAGCCCGGTTGGCAAAATTCAGCTATAAAATACAGTACCGGCCGGGGAAGAGTAACGGGAACACGGATGCGCTGTCGCGACACCCTATGCCCCTGCCCCCGACCTCGAGGACGAGGACACTGAGGTCCCGGACTTGACCAGGATTAAATGCCCAGTTACCCTGGAAGGGTCACAAGTGTTTGAATGCGCTGCTCTACTCCGGAGCACTGAACAGGAGTGGGCTTCATTACAGCAGAGTGACCCGGGACTGAGCGTCATTCGGCGATGGAAACAGAAGGAACATTGGCCTAGCCAGTGGGAGGAAGAGTCGGCTGAACCCCTACTGACGAAAGGTCCTGTGGAGTTGGGACCGATTACTCATCCGCGGCGGAACACTGCGTCGACAGGTGTACCTCCACCACGAACTCAGGATGGTGGAACAGATTGTCGTGCCGGAACAAGCCCTCCAGGCTCTGGTGACGGAAGCGCACGATGGCGGAGCTCATTTGGGAGCAGCCAAGACCTTTCAGTGGATGCAGCGCCAGTTTTATGCCCCTCAGTTATGGACATTGGTGGAGACAGTGTGCAGGGAGTGTCGGAGATGCGGGGTGGTCAAACCGAACGAACAGCATGCGCCGGTACATACCGTTCAGACGAGTCGTCCCCTGGAGTTGTTGATGATCGTTGCCAACAGACTGGGTCGCGGAACCTCAGCAGCGGTTAAAAGTGGCTCACGAAGTAACTCTGAGGAGGATAGCCGACCACACTCATGTCTCCCATAGAACTCGAGGAGCAGAGCCTTTTGACATGGGACAGCGGGTGTTAGTCCGCATGACGCGGCCGGGCGGTAAACTAGCGGAGAAGTGGGAGGTGCGGCCTTATATTGTCCAAAGGCGCCTCACCGAGGAGGGTCCGGTTTACCAGGTGGAAGCAACAGATGGGTCTGGTCGGTTGAGAACCCTTCATCGGGATATGCTGCGTCCTTGTTGGTTCCCAGAAGACGTGGAGGATGAAGGTGCCCCCGGTCTGAATACGGCTCCCTCGCCTGGGGACGACACCGTGTTGGCATCTTTGCCAAGGGTGGCTGGCCTGGACGAAGATTGGTGGATCCCAGTGGTTCCGTCTCACGACAATAGGCTCCTGGATGCTGGAGCCCCCAGGCCGGTGGTGTCTCCTTTGCCTCGGCGATCTCAGCGTTCCAACCGCGGGGTGCCTGGTTCTCGGTATGCTGACCCGGATTATATCTGGTCTCAGTCTTCCTTTGTTGGGACTACAAAGGACAAACGGGGGGGAAATGTGAGGCGGGCGGCGGCGCGGCGATCGGGCCGGGGGATGGAGGAACGAGCGGCTCCGTATTTGAAATGGGTGCCGGACACGAGCCAATCGCTGCTCGCGGCTTGGCGCCCAATGAGGAGCCGCCGCGGCGGGCCAATCGTTGCTCGTCGCGGCGGACCAATAGGAGTCCGCCGCGTCATGGCCCCGCCTCCTCCCAGCGGCTTATATCAGGCGCTGGGCGGCGGCGGGAGTCAGTTGCGCGCCGGAGCCGGAGCAGAGAAGAGCTCCAGAAGATGCCTAGTGAAGAACAGCGGCGGCAGAAGAAGCGGCAGCGGCATAGAAGACCAGCCACAGGACGGAGGAAGAAGATAGAAGACGGGACGGAGCCGGCGGCCCAGCAGAGTATCGGCGGAGAGTGCTGCAGAGAGAGGTAAGCAAAAGAGCTGACGAAGCTCCCCTCTGCAGCCTCTCCCAACGATCCTGGTAAGCGGCCTTGAGCCTGCACCACTCTCCTAGGCCCCAAGCCACCCTCCCAGCACAGTAGGCGGGCACTAGGCCCGGGGGCACATCAGGCAATAGGCCTGCAAGACATTAGAGGGCATTAGGCCCTAGAGGATTTTGGCCAGTTAAGGAATATAAGGTGACCCTGGGCACCAGGCCCAGGTCACCCCACGAGGGACGCGTTAGGCGGGCATTAGGCCTGTGGGTATAGTCGGGCCTCGGGTCCGTGCGCAAATAGGGGGCGTTAGGCCCAGTGAATAATTGCTCCAGGGTGAATAAAGGTGGCACCGGGCACTAGGCCCAGGCCACGCTGAGGTGGTGGGTAGACAGGTCCGTTTGACCGGAGCCTATAAGAAGGAAGCGCACAGGAGGTGGACAGGCTGTGTGGCGCCCACCGCCTGTCCAGCGGTAGGGATTTAAAGGGACAGCACCGTTTTATGTTGTACTCCGATGTGTGTGTTGTTACCGTGCAGGGCAAAATGTTGTTGTAGAGTTTGTGCATAGTTTGTGTTGCACCACTTACACTTGAGCCAGTTTGAGGGCCTTGTTATGTAGTTAGTGTAGCGGACGCACACTAGATTAGAGTTAGGCCCTGCACGGCTGTTTCTCTCTGCCTCCTTACAGGGACCTGTAAGTGGAGAAGATCGGAGTACAAGACGTAGGACGGTGAGTAACATCGGTCTGTGTGTTCCTTCTGTGTGTCCCTATCTGTCTCCCTTTCTTCAGGGCGTACGGTGAGCCTTGCACGCCGGTGCAAGGTAGAATTTCCACCTGGTGCGAGAGTGCCAATAGGTGAAATTCGGGCTCTGAGGCGGACGCCTGGGATGACCCTCACCTAGCCCGAAAGCACTATTTTCCTTGGCTCCGGAGGGCGTTTCGGTCCACGGTTAGGAGGACGACACTCAGCAATCTCCTTCCTCCTAGGTCATCGTGTCCGGGTTCGGCGAAAGATTCTTCAGGTCCGTTGAAGGTTCTGGTACCTGACGGTGAGAGAGAGCGGCGCCTGGTGAGTACCACAACTACACCTGTACGGCAGCAGGCACCACCACACGCACCGCAGTCTCTCTCACATATGCACCCAACAAGCTGGGTGCTCCTGCTTCAAAGCAGACTATTGCTCGCTGGATCTGTAGTACGATTCAGCTTGCACATTCTGCGGCTAGACTGCCGCATCCTAGATCAGTAAAAGCCCATTCCACGAGGAAGGTGGGTTCTTCTTGGGCGGCTGCCCGAGGGTTCTCGGCTTTACAACTTTGCCGAGCAGCTACTTGGTCGGGGTCAAACACATTTGCAAAATTTTACAAGTTTGATACCCTGGCTGAGGAGGACCTTGAGTTTGCTCATTCGGTGCTGCAGAGTAATCCGCACTCTCCCGCCCATTTGGGAGCTTTGGTATAATCCCTATGGTCCTTACGGAGTCCCCAGCATCCACTTAGGACGTTAGAGAAAATAAGATTTTACTCACCGGTAAATCTATTTCTCGTAGTCCGTAGTGGATGCTGGGCGCCCATCCCAAGTGCGGATTGTCTGCAATACTTGTATATAGTTATTGTTTAACTAAAGGGTTATTGTTTAGAGCCATCTGTTGAGAGGCTCAGTTATTTTTTCATACTGTTAACTGGGTATAGTATCACGAGTTATACGGTGTGATTGGTGTGGCTGGTATAAGTCTTACCCGGGATTCCAAAATCCTTTCCTTATTGTGTCAGCTCTTCCGGGCACAGTATCCTAACTGAGGTCTGGAGGAGGGGCATAGAGGGAGGAGCCAGTGCACACCAGGTAGTCCTAAATCTTTCTTAGTTGTGCCCAGTCTCCTGCGGAGCCGCTATTCCCCATGGTCCTTACGGAGTCCCCAGCATCCACTACGGACTACGAGAAATAGATTTACCGGGGAGTAAAATCTTATTTTCCACTCATTTCCACCTCACACCTCACAATATTATTTTTAGTCCTAAAATTTGCACGAGGTCGCTGGATGACATAGCTAAGCGACCCAAGAGGGCGGCACAAACACCTGGCCCATCTAGGAGTGGCACTGCAGTGTCAGACAGGATGGCACTTCAAAAAATTGGCCCCAAACAGCACATGATGCAAAGAAAAGAGAAAAAGAGGTGCACTGTGGTCACTGGACGGCTAAGCGACACAAACACCTCAATATCACAGGAATTATTCGTTCTAATCAGTGGTATTATTGGTACAAATCACTGGAAGAAAATGACAAATTCACTGGAATTATTTGGCAAGATCACTGTAATTAATAATTATAAATCACTGATATTAATTGGTAAAATCTCGCTATCGCCTGCCTAGTGAAGTGGAATCTAGATGGGATTTTGTACCGGGGACACAATAACTTCATCAATTGTCTAAATCCCAATGCACTAATGGCGGAAAACGGGCGCACGTCTAACAGCGCACTAATTATACTGAGAACTGATTATACTGATCACTGATTATACTACGGAGAACTGACACTGAGCAGCGAGAGCAGCACTGGACTATTGTACTGTAGTATACTGGTCACCACAATGCAGCAAAGATATTGAGCACTGATCCAGAGAACTGAACTGAGTCTGACACAGAGCTACAAGATAACGCTATGGCCTACTGTACTGTACTACTATATACTGGTGGTCACCACAATGCAGCACTGTACTACTATATACTGGTCCCCACAATGCAGCACAGATATTGAGCACTGATCCGGAGAATAGAACGGAGTCTGACACAGAGCTGCAAGATACAGCAATGGACAACTGTACTGTACTACTATATACTGGTGGGCACCACAATGTAGCACTGTACTACTATATACTGGTCCCCACAATGCAGCACAGATATTGAGCACTGATCCGGAGAATAGAACTGAGTCTGAAACAGAGCTGCAAGATACAGCAATGGACAACTGTACTGTACTACTATATACTGGTGGTCACCACAATGCAGCACTGTACTAATATATACTGGTCACCACAATGCAGCACAGATATTGAGCACTGATCCAGAGAATAGAACTGAGTCTCACACGGAGCTGCAAGATAACGCTATGGCCTACTGTACTGTACAACTATATACTGGTGGTCACCACAATGCAGCACTGTACTACTATATACTGGTCCCCACAATGCAACACACTGAGCACAGATATTGAGCTTTTCAGGAAGAGAACGTAGCCACGTCCTCTCCGCTCAATCGACAATGCACGAGTGAAAATGGCGGCGACGCGCGGCTCTTTATATGGAATCCGAATCTCGCGAGAATCCGACAGCGGGATGATGACGTTTTTTCCCGTTCGGGTTTTGCGTGTTAGGCGGGAAGAACCGAGGCTGCCTCGGAGCCGTGTAAACCACGTGAAGTTCGGGGGGGTTCGGATCTTGAAGAACCGAACCCGCTCATCTCTAATGATAATGCGTTTCAAACCTTCCTTTTTGACCCCGCCTCTGATGCTGCCCTGCTCAGTGCTGTAACTGCTTGTGCTGAGGAGAATAATCCGCCTCCTTCTCTGCCCCGTCCCTGATGCTGCCCTGCTCAGTGCTGTAACTGCTGGTGCTGAGGAGAATAATCAGCCTCCTTCTCTGCCCCGTCCCTGATGCTGCCCTGCTCAGTGCTGTAACTGCTGGTGCTGAGGAGAATAATCCGCCTCCTTCTCTGCCCCGTCCCGCCTCTGATGCTGCCCTGCTCAGTGCTGTAACTGCTGGTGCTGAGAATAATCCTCCCACTTCTCTGCCCTGTCCCGCCTCTGATGCTGCCCTGCTCAGTGCTGCACATACTGGTGCTGAGGAGAATAATCAGCCTCCTTCTCTGCCCCGTCCCTGATGCTGCCCTGCTCAGTGCTGTAACTGCTGGTGCTGAGGATAATAATCCGCCTCCTTCTCTGCCCCGTCCCGCCTCTGATGCTGCCCTGCTCAGTGCTGTAACTGCTGGTGCTGCAGAGAATAATCCGTCCCCTTCTCTGCCCCTTCCCAGCTCTGATGCTGCCCTGCTCAGTGCTGTAACTACTGGTGCTGAGGAGAATAATACGCCTCCTTCTCTGCCCCGTCCCGCCTCTGATGCTGCCCTGCTCAGTGCTGTAACTGCTGGTGCTGCAGAGAATAATCCGTCCCCTTCTCTGCCCCTTCCCAGCTCTGATGCTGCCCTGCTCAGTGCTGTAACTACTGGTGCTGAGGAGAATAATCCGCCTCCTTCTCTGCCCCATCCCGCCTCTGATGCTGCTCTGCTCAGTGCTGTAACTGCTGGTGCTGAGGAGAATAATCCGCCTCCTTCTCTACCCCGTCCCGCCTCTAATGCTGCCCTGCTCAGTGCTGTAACTGCTGGTGCTGAGAATAACCCACCTCCTTCTCTACCCCGTCCCGCCTCTAATGCTGCCCTGCTCAGTGCTGTAACTACTGGTGCTGAGAATAATCCCCCTCCTTCTCTATCCCGTCTCTGATGCTGCCCTGCTCAGTGCTGTACATGCTGGTGCTGAGGAGAATAATCCGCCTCCTTCTCTGCACCGTCCCGCCTCTGATGCTGCTCTGCTCAGTGCTGTAACTGCTGGTGCTGAGGAGAATAATCTGCCTCCTTCTCTGCACCGTCCCGCCTCTGATGCTGCCCTGCTCAGTGCTGTACATGCTGGTGCTGAGGAGAATATTCCGCCTCCTTCTCTGCCCCGTCCCGCCTCTGATGCTGCCCTGCTCAGTGCTGTAACTGCTGGTGCTGAGGAGAATAATCCGCCTCCTTCTCTGCCCCGTCCCGCCTCTGATGCTGCCCTGCTCAGTGCTGTAACTGTTGGTGCTGGGGAGAATAATCCACCTCCTTCTCTGCCCTGTCCCGCCTCTGATGCTGCCCTGCTCAGTGCTGTAACTGCTGGTGCTGAGGAGAATAATCCGCCTCCTTCTCTGCACCGTCCCGCGTCTGATGCTGCCCTGCTCAGTGCTGTACATGCTGGTGCTGAGGAGAATAATCCGCCTCCTTCTCTGCCCCGTCCCGCCTCTGATGCTGCCCTGCTCAGTGCTGTCACTGCTGGTGCTGAAGAGAATAATCAGCCTCCTTCTCTGCCCCGTCCTGCCTCTGATGATGCCCTGCTCAGTGCTGTAACTGCTGGTGCTGAGAATAATCCACCCACTTCTCTGCCCCGTCCCGCCTCTGATGCTGCCCTGCTCAGTTCTGTAACTGCTGGTGCTGAGAATAATCCGCTGCTTCTCTGCCCCGACCCGCCTCTGATGCTGCCCTGCTCAGTGCTGTAACTGCTGGTGCTGAGAATAATCCGCCTCCTTCTCTGCCCCGTCCCGCCTCTGATGCTGCCCTGCTCAGTGCTGTACATGTTGGTGCTGAGGAGAATATTCCACCTCCTTCTCTGCCCCGTCCCGCCTCTGATGCTGCCCTGCTCAGTTCTGTAACTGCTGGTGCTGAGAATAATCCACCTCCTTCTCTACCCCGTCCCGCCTCTGATGCTGCCCTGCTCAGTGCTGTCACTGCTGGTGCTGAAGAGAATAATCTGCCTCCTTCTCTGCCCCGTCCCGCCTCTGATGCTGCTCTGCTCAGTGCTGTAACTGCTGGTGCTGAGGAGAATAATCCGCCTCCTTCTCTGCCCCGTCCTGCCTCTAATGCTGCCCTGCTCAGTGCTGTAACTGCTGGTGCTGAGAATAATCTGCCTCCTTCTCTGCCCCGTCCCGCCTCTGATGCTGCCCTGATCAGTGCTGTACATGCTGGTGCTGAGAATAATCCGCCTCCTTCTGTGCACCGTCCCCCCTCTGATGCTGCCCTGCTCAGTGCTGTAACTGCTGGTGCTGAGGAGAATAATCCGCCTCCTTCTCTGCCCCGTCCCGCCTCTGATGCTGCCCTGATCAGTGCTGTACATGCTGGTGCTGAGAATAATCCACCTCCTTCTCTGCACCGTCCCCCCTCTGATGCTGCCCTGCTCAGTGCTGTAACTGCTGGTGCTGCAGAGAATAATCCGCATCCTTCTCTGCCCCGTCCCGCCTCTGATGCTGCCCTGCTCAGTGCTGTACATGCTGGTGCTGAGAATAATCCGCCTCCTTCTCTGCCCCGTCCCGCCTCTGATGCTGCCCTGCTCAGTGCTGTAACTGCTGGTGCTGAGGAGAATAATCCGCCTCCTTCTCTGCCCCGTCCCGCCTCTGATGCTGCCCTGCTCAGTGCTGTAACTGTTGGTGCTGGGGAGAATAATCCACCTCCTTCTCTGTCCCGTCTCTGATGCTGCCCTGCTCAGTGCTGTAACTGCTGGTGCTGAGGAGAATAATCCGTCCCCTTCTCTGCCCCGTCCCACCTCTGATGCTGCCCTGATCAGTGCTGTAACTGCTGGTGCTGAGAATAATCCGCCCACTTCTCTGCCCTGTCCCGTCTCTGATGCTGCCCTGCTCAGTGCTGTAACTTTGGTGCTGAGGAGAATAATCCGTCCCCTTCTCTGCCCCGTCCCACCTCTGATGCTGCCCTGATCAGTGCTGTAACTGCTGGTGCTGAGAATAATCCGCCCACTTCTCTGCCCCATCCCGCCTCTGATGCTGCTCTGCACAGTGCTGTAACTGCTGGTGCTGAGGAGAATAATCCGCCTCCTTCTCTGCCCCGTCCCGCCTCTGATGCTGCCCTGATCAGTGCTGTACATGCTGGTACTGAGAATAATCCGCCTCCTTCTCTGCACCGTCCCCCCTCTGATGCTGCCCTGCTCAGTGCTGTAACTGCTGGTGCTGAGGAGAATAATCCGCCTCCTTCTCTGTCCCGTCTCTGATGCTGCCCTGCTCAGTGCTGTAACTGCTGGTGCTGAGGAGAATAATCCGTCCCCTTCTCTGCCCCGTCCCACCTCTGATGCTGCCCTGATCAGTGCTGTAACTGCTGGTGCTGAGAATAATCCGCCCACTTCTCTGCCCCATCCCGCCTCTGATGCTGCTCTGCACAGTGCTGTAACTGCTGGTGCTGAGGAGAATAATCCGCCTCCTTCTCTGCCCCGTCCCGCCTCTGATGCTGACCTGCTCAGTGCTGTAACTGCTGGTGCTGCAGAGAAAAAATCCGCCTCCTTCTCTGCCCCGTCCCTGCTCTGATGCTGCCCTGTTCAGTGCTGTAACTGCTGGTGCTGAGAATAATCCCCCTACTTCTCTGTCCCGTCTCTGATGCTGCCCTGCTCAGTGCTGTAACTGCTGGTGCTGCAGAGAAAAATCCGCCTCCTTCTCTGCCCCGTCCCGCCTCTGATGCTGCCCTGTTCAGTGCTGTAACTGCTGGTGCTGAGAATAATCCCCCTACTTCTCTGTCCCGTCTCTGATGCTGCCCTGCTCAGTGCTGTAACTGCTGGTGCTGAGGAGAATAATCCGCCTCCTTCTCTGCCCCGTCCCGGCTCTGATGCTGCCCTGCTCAGTGCTGTAACTGCTGGTGCTGCAGAGAAAAATCTGCCTCCTTCTCTGCCCCATCCCGCCTATGATGCTGACCTGCTCAGTGCTGTAACTGCTGGTGCTGAGAATAATCCCCCTCCTTCTCTGTCCCGCCTCTGATGCTGCCCTGTTCAGTGCTGTAACTGCTGGTGCTGAGGAGAATAATCCGCCTCCTTCTCTGCCCCGTCCCTCCTCTGATGCTGCCGTGCTCAGTGCTGTACATGCTGGTGCTGAGAATAATCCACCTCCTTCTCTGCCCCCTCTGATGTTGCCCTGCTCAGTGCTGTAACTGCTGGTGCTGAGGAGAATAATCCGCCTCCTTCTCTGCCCCGTCCCGGCTCTGATGCTGCCCTGCTCAGTGCTGTAACTGCTGGTGCTGAGGAGAATAATCCGCCTCCTTCTCTGCCCCGTCCCGGCTCTGATGCTGCCCTGCTCAGTGCTGTACGTGCTGGTGCTGAGGAGAATAATCCGCCTCCTTCTCTGTCCCGTCCCGGCTCTGATACTGTCCTGCTCAGTGCTGTACATGCTGGTGCTGAGGAGAATAATCCGCCTCCTTCTCTGCCCCGTCCCGTCTCTGATGCTGCCCTGCTCAGTGCTGCACATTGCGGTGCTGAGAATAATTTGCCTCCTTCTCTGCCCCATCCTGGCTCTGATGCTGCCCTGCTCAGTGCTGTACGTGCTGGTGCTGAGGAGAATAATCCGCCTCCTTCTCTGTCCCGTCCCGGCTCTGATACTGTCCTGCTCAGTGCTGTAACTGCTGGTGCTGAGGAGAATAATCCGCCTCCTTCTCTGCCCCGTCCCGCCTCTGATGCTGCCCTGCTCAGTGCTGTAACTGCTGGTGCTGCAGAGAATAATTTGCATCCTTCTCTGCCCCGTCCTGCCACTGATGCTGCCCTGTTCAGTGCTGTAACTGCTGGTGCTGATAATAATCCGCCTCCTTCTCTGCCCCGTCCCGCCTCTGATGCTGCTCTGCACAGTGCTGTACATGCTGGTGCTGAGAATAATCCACCTCCTTCTCTGCCCCGTCCCGCCTCTGATGCTGCCCTGCTCAGTGCTGTACATGTTGGTGCTGAGGAGAATATTCCACCTCCTTCTCTGCCCCGTCCCGCCTCTGATGCTGCCCTGCTCAGTTCTGTAACTGCTGGTGCTGAGAATAATCCACCTCCTTCTCTACCCCGTCCCGCCTCTGATGCTTCCCTGCTCAGTGCTGTAACTGCTGGTGCTGAGGAGAATAATCCGCCTCCTTCTCTGCCCTGTCCCGCCTCTGATGCTGCCCTGCTCAGTGCTGTCACTGCTGGTGCTGAAGAGAATAATCTGCCTCCTTCTCTGCCCCGTCCCGCCTCTGATGCTGCTCTGCTCAGTGCTGTAACTGCTGGTGCTGAGGAGAATAATCCGCCTCCTTCTCTGCCCCGTCCTGCCTCTAATGCTGCCCTGCTCAGTGCTGTAACTGCTGGTGCTGAGAATAATCTGCCTCCTTCTCTGCCCCGTCCCGCCTCTGATGCTGCCCTGATCAGTGCTGTACATGCTGGTGCTGAGAATAATCCGCCTCCTTCTGTGCACCGTCCCGCCTCTTATGCTGCCCTGCTCAGTGCTGTAACTGCTGGTGCTGAGGAGAATAGTCCGCCTCCTTCTCTGCCCCGTCCCGCCTCTGATGCTGCCCTTTTCAGTGCTGTAACTGCTGGTGCTGAGGAGAATAATCCGCCTCCTTCTCTGCCCCGTCCCGCCTCTGATGCTGCCCTGATCAGTGCTGTACATGCTGGTACTGAGAATAATCCGCCTCCTTCTCTGCACCGTCCCCCCTCTGATGCTGCCCTGCTCAGTGCTGTAACTGCTGGTGCTGCAGAGAATAATCCGCCTCCTTCTCTGCCCCGTCCCGCCTCTGATGCTGCCCTGTTCAGTGCTGTAACTGCTGGTGCTGAGGAGAATAATCCGCCTCCTTCTCTGCCCCGTCCCTCCTCTGATGCTGCCCTGCTCAGTTCTGTACATGCTGGTGCTGAGAATAATCCGCCTCCTTCTCTGCCCCGTCCCGCCTCTGATGCTGCCCTGCTCAGTGCTGTAACTGCTGGTGCTGAGGAGAATAATCCGCCTCCTTCTCTGCCCCGTCCCGCCTCTGATGCTGCCCTGCTCAGTGCTGTAACTGTTGGTGCTGGGGAGAATAATCCACCTCCTTCTCTGTCCCGTCTCTGATGCTGCCCTGCTCAGTGCTGTAACTGCTGGTGCTGAGGAGAATAATCCGTCCCCTTCTCTGCCCGTCCCACCTCTGATGCTGCCCTGATCAGTGCTGTAACTGCTGGTGCTGAGAATAATCCGCCCACTTCTCTGCCCTGTCCCGTCTCTGATGCTGCCCTGCTCAGTGCTGTAACTGCTGGTGCTGAGGAGAATAATCCGTCCCCTTCTCTGCCCCGTCCCACCTCTGATGCTGCCCTGATCAGTGCTGTAACTGCTGGTGCTGAGAATAATCCGCCCACTTCTCTGCCCCATCCCGCCTCTGATGCTGCTCTGCACAGTGCTGTAACTGCTGGTGCTGAGGAGAATAATCCGCCTCCTTCTCTGTCCCGTCTCTGATGCTGCCCTGCTCAGTGCTGTAACTGCTGGTGCTGCAGAGAAAAATCCGCCTCCTTCTCTGCCCCGTCCCGTCTCTGATGCTGCCCTGTTCAGTGCTGTAACTGCTGGTGCTGAGAATAATCCCCCTACTTCTCTGTCCCGTCTCTGATGCTGCCCTGCTCAGTGCTGTAACTGCTGGTGCTGAGGAGAATAATCCGCCTCCTTCTCTGCCCCATCCCGCCTCTGATGCTGCCCTGCTCAGTGCTGTAACTGCTGGTGCTGAGGAGAATAATCCGCCTCCTTCTCTGCCCCGTCCCGCCTCTGATGCTGCCGTGCTCAGTGCTGTACATGCTGGTGCTGAGAATAATCCACCTCCTTCTCTGCCCCCTCTGATGTTGCCCTGCTCAGTGCTGTAACTGCTGGTGCTGAGGAGAATAATCCACCTCCTTCTCTGCCCCGTCCTGCCTCTGATGCTGCCCTGCACAGTGCTGTACACGCTGGTGCTGAGAATAATCCACCTACTACTCTGTCCCGTCTCTGATGCTGCCCTGTTCAGTGCTGTAACTGCTGGTGCTGAGGAGAATAATCCGCCTCCTTCTCTGCCCCGTCCCTCCTCTGATGCTGCCGTGCTCAGTGCTGTACATGCTGGTGCTGAGAATAATCCACCTCCTTCTCTGCCCCCTCTGATGTTGCCCTGCTCAGTGCTGTAACTGCTGGTGCTGAGGAGAATAATCCGCCTCCTTCTCTGCCCCGTCCCGTCTCTGATGCTGCCCTGCTCAGTGCTGTACGTGCTGGTGCTGAGGAGAATAATCCGCCTCCTTCTCTGCCCCGTCCCGCCTCTGATGCTGCCCTGCTCAGTGCTGTAACTGCTGGTGCTGAGGAGAATAATCCGCCTCCTTCTCTGCCCCGTCCCGCCTCTGATGCTGACCTGCTCAGTGCTGTAACTGCTGGTGCTGCAGAGAATAATTTGCATCCTTCTCTGCCCCGTCCTGCCACTGATGCTGCCCTGTTCAGTGCTGTAACTGCTGGTGCTGATAATAATCCGCCTCCTTCTCTGCCCCGTCCCGCCTCTGATGCTGCTCTGCTCAGTGCTGTAACTGCTGGTGCTGAGAATAATCCGTCCCCTTCTCTGCCCCGTCCCACCTCTGATGCTGCTCTGCTCAGTGCTGTACATGCTGGTGCTGAGGAGAATAATCCGCCTCCTTCTCTGCCCCGTCCCGCCTCTGATGCTGCCCTGCTCAGTGCTGTCACTGCTGGTGCTGAAGAGAATAATCTGCCTCCTTCTCTGCCCCGTCCTGCTTCTGATGCTGCCATGCTCAGTGCTGTAACTGCTGGTGCTGAGGAGAATAATCCACCTCCTTCTCTGCCCCGTCCCACCTCTGATGCTGCCCTGGTCAGTGCTGTAACTGCTGGTGCTGAGAATAATCCGCCCACTTCTCTGCCCCGTCCCTGATGCCGCCCTGCTCAGTGCTGTAACTAGTGGTGTTGAGGAGAATAATCCGCCTCCTTCTCTGCCCCATCCCTGATGCTGCCCTGCTCAGTGCTGTACATGCTGGTGCTTAGGAGAATAATCCGCCTCCTTCTCTGCCTCATCCCGCCTCTGATGCTGCCCTGCTCAGTGCTGCACATGCTGGTGCTGAGGAGAATAATCCGCCTCCTTCTCTGCCCCGTCCTGCCTCTGATGCTGCCCTGCTCAGTGCTGTAACTGCTGGTGCTGAGGAGAATAATCCGCCTCCTTCTCTGCCCCGTCCCGGCTCTGATGCTGCCCTGCTCAGTGCTGTACGTGCTGGTGCTGAGGAGAATAATCCGCCTCCTTCTCTGTCCCGTCCCAGCTCTGATGCTGTCCTGCTCAGTGCTGTAACTGCTGGTGCTGAGGAGAATAATCCGCCTCCTTCTCTGCCCCGTCCTGGCTCTTATGCTGCCCTGCTCAGTGCTGTAACTGCTGGTGCTGAGGAGAATAATCCGCCTCCTTCTCTGCCCCATCCCGCCTCTGATGCTGCCCTGCTCAGTGCTGTAACTGCTGGAGCTGAGGAGAATAATCCGCCTCCTTCTCTGCCCCGTCCCGCCTCTGATGCTGACCTGCTCAGTGCTGTAACTGCTGGTGCTGAGAATAATCCGCCTCCTTCTCTACCCCATCCAACCTCTGATGCTGCTCTGCTCAGTGCTGTACATGGTGGTGCTGAGAATAATCTGCCTCCTTCTCTGACCCCTCTGATGCTGTCCTGCTCAGTGCTGTAACTGCTGGTGCTGAGAATAATCCACCCACTTCTCTGCCCCGTCCCGCCTCTGATGCTGCCCTGCTCAGTTCTGTAACTGCTGGTGCTGAGAATAATCCGCCTGCTTCTCTGCCCCGTCCCGCCTCTGATGCTTCCCTGCTCAGTGCTGTAACTGCTGGTGCTGAGGAGAATAATCCGCCTCCTTCTCTGCCCAGTCCCGCCTCTGATGCTGCCCTGCTCAGTGCTGTAACTGCTGGTGCTGGGGAGAATAATCCGCCTCCTTCTCTGCCCCGTCCTGCCTCTAATGCTGCCCTGCTCAGTGCTGTAACTGCTGGTGCTGAGGAGAATAATCCGCCTCCTTCTCTGCCCCGTCCCGCCTCTGATGCTGCCCTGATCAGTACTGTAACTACTGGTGCTGAGAATAATCCCCCTCCTTCTCTGCACCGTCCCGCCTCTGATGCTGCCCTGATCAGTGCTGTACATGCTGGTGCTGAGGAGAATAGTCCGCCTCCTTCTCTGCCCCGTCCCGCCTCTGATGCTGCCCTTTTCAGTGCTGTAACTGCTGGTGCTGAGGAGAATAATCCGCCTCCTTCTCTGCCCCGTCCCGCCTCTGATGCTGCCCTGATCAGTGCTGTACATGCTGGTGCTGAGAATAATCCGCCTCCTTCTCTGCCCTGTCCCGCCTCTGATGCTGCCCTGCTCAGTGCTGTAACTGCTGGTGCTGGGGAGAATAATCCGCCTCCTTCTCTGCCCCGTCCTGCCTCTAATGCTGCCCTGCTCAGTGCTGTAACTGCTGGTGCTGAGGAGAATAATCCGCCTCCTTCTCTGCCCCGTCCCGCCTCTGATGCTGCCCTGTTCAGTGCTGTAACTGCTGGTGCTGAGGAGAATAATCCGCCTCCATCTCTGCCCCGTCCCTCCTCTGATGCTGCCCTGCTCAGTGTTGTACATGCTGGTGCTGAGAATAATCCGCCTCCTTCTCTGCCCCGTCCCGCCTCTGATGCTGCCCTGCTCAGTGCTGTAACTGCTGGTGCTGAGTAGAATAATCCGCCTCCTTCTCTGCCCCGTCCCGCCTCTGATGCTGCCCTGCTCAGTGCTGTAACTGTTGGTGCTGGGGAGAATAATCCACCTCCTTCTTTTTCCCGTCTCTGATGCTGCCCTGCTCAGTGCTGTAACTGCTGGTGCTGAGGAGAATAATCCGCCCCCTTCTCTGCCCCGTCCCACCTCTGATGCTGCCCTGATCAGTGCTGTAACTGCTGGTGCTGAGAATAATCCGCCCACTTCTCTGCCCTGTCCCGTCTCTGATGCTGCCCTGCTCAGTGCTGTAACTGCTGGTGCTGAGGAGAATAATCCGCCTCCTTCTCTGCCCCGTCCCGCCTCTGATGCTGCCCTGATCAGTACTGTAACTACTGGTGCTGAGAATAATCCCCCTCCTTCTCTGCACCGTCCCGCCTCTGATGCTGCCCTGATCAGTGCTGTACATGCTGGTGCTGAGGAGAATAGTCCGCCTCCTTCTCTGCCCCGTCCCGCCTCTGATGCTGCCCTGCTCAGTGCTGTAACTGCTGGTGCTGCAGAGAAAAATCTGCCTCCTTCTCTGCCCCGTTCCGCCTCTGATGCTGACCTGCTCAGTGCTGTAACTGCTGGTGCTGAGAATAATCCACCCACTTCTCTGCCCCGTCCCGCCTCTGATGCTGCCCTGCTCAGTTCTGTAACTGCTGGTACTGAGAATAATCCGCCTGCTTCTCTGCCCCGTCCCGCCTCTGATGCTGCCCTGCTCAGTGCTGTAACTGCTGCTGCTGAGAATAATCCGCCTCCTTCTCTGCCCCGTCCCGCCTCTGATGCTTCCCTGCTCAGTGCTGTAACTGCTGGTGCTGAGGAGAATAATCCGCCTCCTTCTCTGCCCTGTCCCGCCTCTGATGCTGCCCTGCTCAGTGCTGTAACTGCTGGTGCTGAGGAGAATAATCCGCCTCCTTCTCTGCACCGTCCCGCGTCTGATGCTGCCCTGCTCAGTGCTGTACATGCTGGTGCTGAGGAGAATAATCCGCCTCCTTCTCTGCCCCGTCCCGCCTCTGATGCTGCCCTGCTCAGTGCTGTCACTGCTGGTGCTGAAGAGAATAATCAGCCTCCTTCTCTGCCCCGTCCTGCCTCTGATGATGCCCTGCTCAGTGCTGTAACTGCTGGTGCTGAGAATAATCCACCCACTTCTCTGCCCCGTCCCGCCTCTGATGCTGCCCTGCTCAGTTCTGTAACTGCTGGTGCTGAGAATAATCCGCTGCTTCTCTGCCCCGACCCGCCTCTGATGCTGCCCTGCTCAGTGCTGTAACTGCTGGTGCTGAGAATAATCCGCCTCCTTCTCTGCCCCGTCCCGCCTCTGATGCTGCCCTGCTCAGTGCTGTACATGTTGGTGCTGAGGAGAATATTCCACCTCCTTCTCTGCCCCGTCCCGCCTCTGATGCTGCCCTGCTCAGTTCTGTAACTGCTGGTGCTGAGAATAATCCCCCTCCTTCTCTGCCCTGTCCCGCCTCTGATGCTGCCCTGCTCAGTGCTGTCACTGCTGGTGCTGAAGAGAATAATCTGCCTCCTTCTCTGCCCCGTCCCGCCTCTGATGCTGCTCTGCTCAGTGCTGTAACTGCTGGTGCTGAGGAGAATAATCCGCCTCCTTCTCTGCCCCGTCCTGCCTCTAATGCTGCCCTGCTCAGTGCTGTAACTGCTGGTGCTGAGAATAATCTGCCTCCTTCTCTGCCCCGTCCCGCCTCTGATGCTGCCCTGATCAGTGCTGTACATGCTGGTGCTGAGAATAATCCGCCTCCTTCTGTGCACCGTCCCGCCTCTTATGCTGCCCTGCTCAGTGCTGTAACTGCTGGTGCTGAGGAGAATAGTCCGCCTCCTTCTCTGCCCCGTCCCGCCTCTGATGCTGCCCTTTTCAGTGCTGTAACTGCTGGTGCTGAGGAGAATAATCCGCCTCCTTCTCTGCCCCGTCCCGCCTCTGATGCTGCCCTGATCAGTGCTGTACATGCTGGTGCTGAGAATAATCCACCTCCTTCTCTGCACCGTCCCCCCTCTGATGCTGCCCTGCTCAGTGCTGTAACTGCTGGTGCTGCAGAGAATAATCCGCATCCTTCTCTGCCCCGTCCCGCCTCTGATGCTGCCCTGCTCAGTGCTGTACATGCTGGTGCTGAGAATAATCCGCCTCCTTCTCTGCCCCGTCCCGCCTCTGATGCTGCCCTGCTCAGTTCTGTAACTGCTGGTGCTGAGGAGAATAATCCGCCTCCTTCTCTGCCCCGTCCCGCCTCTGATGCTGCCCTGCTCAGTGCTGTAACTGTTGGTGCTGGGGAGAATAATCCACCTCCTTCTCTGTCCCGTCTCTGATGCTGCCCTGCTCAGTGCTGTAACTGCTGGTGCTGAGGAGAATAATCCGTCCCCTTCTCTGCCCCGTCCCACCTCTGATGCTGCCCTGATCAGTGCTGTAACTGCTGGTGCTGAGAATAATCCGCCCACTTCTCTGCCCTGTCCCGTATCTGATGCTGCCCTGCTCAGTGCTGTAACTTTGGTGCTGAGGAGAATAATCCGTCCCCTTCTCTGCCCCGTCCCACCTCTGATGCTGCCCTGATCAGTGCTGTAACTGCTGGTGCTGAGAATAATCCGCCCACTTCTCTGCCCCATCCCGCCTCTGATGCTGCTCTGCACAGTGCTGTAACTGCTGGTGCTGAGGAGAATAATCCGCCTCCTTCTCTGCCCCGTCCCGCCTCTGATGCTGCCCTGCTCAGTGCTGTAACTGCTGGTGCTGAGGAGAATAATCCGCCTCGTTCTCTGCCCCGTCCCTCCTCTGATGCTGCCCTGCTCAGTGCTGTACATGCTGGTGCTGAGAATAATCCGCCTCCTTCTCTGCCCCGTCCCGCCTCTGATGCTGCCCTGCTCAGTGCTGTAACTGCTGGTGCTGAGGAGAATAATCCGCCTCCTTCTCTGCCCCGTCCCTCCTCTGATGCTGCCCTGCTCAGTGCTGTACATGCTGGTGCTGAGAATAATCCGCCTCCTTCTCTGCCCCGTCCCGCCTCTGATGCTGCCCTGCTCAGTGCTGTAACTGCTGGTGCTGAGGAGAATAATCCGCCTCCTTCTCTGCCCCGTCCCGCCTCTGATGCTGCCCTGCTCAGTGCTGTAACTGTTGTTGCTGGGGAGAATAATCCACCTCCTTCTCTGTCCCGTCTCTGATGCTGCCCTGCTCAGTGCTGTACATGCTGGTGCTGAGAATAATCTGCCTCCTTCTCTGCCCCGTCCCGCCTCTGATGCTGCCCTGCTCAGTGCTGTAACTGCTGGTGCTGAGGAGAATAATCCGTCCCCTTCTCTGCCCCGTCCCACCTCTGATGCTGCCCTGCTCAGTGCTGTAACTGCTGGTGCTGCAGAGAAAAAATCCGCCTCCTTCTCTGCCCCGTCCCTGCTCTGATGCTGCCCTGTTCAGTGCTGTCACTGCTGGTGCTGAGAATAATCCCTCTCCTTCTCTGTCCCGTCTCTGATGCTGCCCTGCTCAGTGCTGTAACTGCTGGTGCTGCAGAGAAAAATCCGCCTCCTTCTCTGCCCCGTCCCGCCTCTGATGCTGCCCTGTTCAGTGCTGTAACTGCTGGTGCTGAGAATAATCCCCCTACTTCTCTGTCCCGTCTCTGATGCTGCCCTGCTCAGTGCTGTAACTGCTGGTGCTGAGGAGAATAATCCGCCTCCTTCTCTGCCCCGTCCCGGCTCTGATGCTGCCCTGCTCAGTGCTGTAACTGCTGGTGCTGCAGAGAAAAATCTGCCTCCTTCTCTGCCCCATCCCGCCTATGATGCTGACCTGCTCAGTGCTGTAACTGCTGGTGCTGAGAATAATCCCCCTCCTTCTCTGTCCCGCCTCTGATGCTGCCCTGTTCAGTGCTGAAACTGCTGGTGCTGAGGAGAATAATCCGCCTCCTTCTCTGCCCCGTCCCTCCTCTGATGCTGCCGTGCTCAGTGCTGTACATGCTGGTGCTGAGAATAATCCACCTCCTTCTCTGCCCCCTCTGATGTTGCCCTGCTCAGTGCTGTAACTGCTGGTGCTGAGGAGAATAATCCGCCTCCTCTGCCCCGTCCCTCCTCTGATGCTGCCGTGCTCAGTGCTGTAACTGCTGGTGCTGAGAATAATCCCCCTCCTTCTCTGTCCCGCCTCTGATGCTGCCCTGTTCAGTGCTGTAACTGCTGGTGCTGAGGAGAACAATCCGCCTCCTTCTCTGTCCCGTCCCGGCTGTGATACTGTCCTGCTCAGTGCTGTAACTGCTGGTGCTGAGGAGAATAATCCGCCTCCTTCTCTGCCCCGTCCCGGCTCTGATGCTGCCCTGCTCAGTGCTGTAACTGCTGGTGCTGAGGAGAATAATCCGCCTCCTTCTCTGCCCCGTCCCGGCTCTGATGCTGCCCTGCTCAGTGCTGTACGTGCTGGTGCTGAGGAGAATAATCCGCCTCCTTCTCTGTCCCGTCCCGGCTCTGATACTGTCCTGCTCAGTGCTGTACATGCTGGTGCTGAGGAGAATAATCCGCCTCCTTCTCTGCCCCGTCCCGTCTCTGATGCTGCCCTGCTCAGTGCTGCACATTGCGGTGCTGAGAATAATTTGCCTCCTTCTCTGCCCCATCCTGGCTCTGATGCTGCCCTGCTCAGTGCTGTAACTGCTGGTGCTGAGGAGAATAATCCGCCTCCTTCTCTGCCCCGTCCCGCCTCTGATGCTGCCCTGCTCAGTGCTGTAACTGCTGGTGCTGCAGAGAATAATTTGCATCCTTCTCTGCCCCGTCCTGCCACTGATGCTGCCCTGTTCAGTGCTGTAACTGCTGGTGCTGATAATAATCCGCCTCCTTCTCTGCCCCGTCCCGCCTCTGATGCTGCTCTGCTCAGTGCTGTACATGCTGGTGCTGAGAATAATCCACCTCCTTCTCTGCCCCGTCCCGCCTCTGATGCTGCTCTGCTCAGTGCTGTAACTGCTGGTGCTGAGAATAATCCGTCTCCTTCTCTGCCCCGTCCCGCCTCTGATGCTGCCCTGCTCAGTGCTGTACATGTTGGTGCTGAGGAGAATATTCCACCTCCTTCTCTGCCCCGTCCCGCCTCTGATGCTGCCCTGCTCAGTTCTGTAACTGCTGGTGCTGAGAATAATCCACCTCCTTCTCTACCCCGTCCCGCCTCTGATGCTTCCCTGCTCAGTGCTGTAACTGCTGGTGCTGAGGTGAATAATCCGCCTCCTTCTCTGCCCTGTCCCGCCTCTGATGCTGCCCTGCTCAGTGCTGTCACTGCTGGTGCTGAAGAGAATAATCTGCCTCCTTCTCTGCCCCGTCCCGCCTCTGATGCTGCTCTGCTCAGTGCTGTAACTGCTGGTGCTGAGGAGAATAATCCGCCTCCTTCTCTGCCCCGTCCTGCCTCTAATGCTGCCCTGCTCAGTGCTGTAACTGCTGGTGCTGAGAATAATCTGCCTCCTTCTCTGCCCCGTCCCGCCTCTGATGCTGCCCTGATCAGTGCTGTACATGCTGGTGCTGAGAATAATCCGCCTCCTTCTGTGCACCGTCCCGCCTCTTATGCTGCCCTGCTCAGTGCTGTAACTGCTGGTGCTGAGGAGAATAGTCCGCCTCCTTCTCTGCCCCGTCCCGCCTCTGATGCTGCCCTTTTCAGTGCTGTAACTGCTGGTGCTGAGGAGAATAATCCGCCTCCTTCTCTGCCCCGTCCCGCCTCTGATGCTGCCCTGATCAGTGCTGTACATGCTGGTACTGAGAATAATCCGCCTCCTTCTCTGCACCGTCCCCCCTCTGATGCTGCCCTGCTCAGTGCTGTAACTGCTGGTGCTGCAGAGAATAATCCGCCTCCTTCTCTGCCCCGTCCCGCCTCTGATGCTGCCCTGTTCAGTGCTGTAACTGCTGGTGCTGAGGAGAATAATCCGCCTCCTTCTCTGCCCCGTCCCTCATCTGATGCTGCCCTGCTCAGTTCTGTACATGCTGGTGCTGAGAATAATCCGCCTCCTTCTCTGCCCCGTCCCGCCTCTGATGCTGCCCTGCTCAGTGCTGTAACTGCTGGTGCTGAGGAGAATAATCCGCCTCCTTCTCTGCCCCGTCCCGCCTCTGATGCTGCCCTGCTCAGTGCTGTAACTGTTGGTGCTGGGGAGAATAATCCGCCTCCTTCTCTGCCCCGTCTCTGATGCTGCCCTGCTCAGTGCTGTAACTGCTGGTGCTGAGGAGAATAATCCGTCCCCTTCTCTGCCCCGTCCCACCTCTGATGCTGCCCTGCTCAGTGCTGTAACTGCTGGTGCTGAGGAGAATAATCCGTCCCCTTCTCTGCCCCGTCCCACCTCTGATGCTGCCCTGATCAGTGCTGTAACTGCTGGTGCTGAGAATAATCCGCCCACTTCTCTGCCCCATCCCGCCTCTGATGCTGCTCTGCACAGTGCTGTAACTGCTGGTGCTGAGGAGAATAATCCGCCTCCTTCTCTGTCCCGTCTCTGATGCTGCCCTGCTCAGTGCTGTAACTGCTGGTGCTGCAGAGAAAAATCCGCCTCCTTCTCTGCCCCGTCCCGTCTCTGATGCTGCCCTGTTCAGTGCTGTAACTGCTGGTGCTGAGAATAATCCCCCTACTTCTCTGTCCCGTCTCTGATGCTGCCCTGCTCAGTGCTGTAACTGCTGGTGCTGAGGAGAATAATCCGCCTCCTTCTCTGCCCCGTCCCGGCTCTGATGCTGCCCTGCTCAGTGCTGTAACTGCTGGTGCTGCAGAGAAAAATCTGCCTCCTTCTCTGCCCCATCCCGCCTATGATGCTGCCCTGCTCAGTGCTGTAACTGCTGGTGCTGAGGAGAATAATCCGCCTCCTTCTCTGCCCCGTCCCGCCGCTGATGCTGCCGTGCTCAGTGCTGTACATGCTGGTGCTGAGAATAATCCACCTCCTTCTCTGCCCCCTCTGATGTTGCCCTGCTCAGTGCTGTAACTGCTGGTGCTGAGGAGAATAATCCACCTCCTTCTCTGCCCCGTCCTGCCTCTGATGCTGCCCTGCACAGTGCTGTACACGCTGGTGCTGAGAATAATCCACCTACTACTCTGTCCCGTCTCTGATGCTGCCCTGCTCAGTGCTGTAACTGCTGGTGCTGAGGAGAATAATCTGCCTCCTTCTCTGCCCCGTCCCGCCTCTGATGCTGCCCTGATCAGTGCTGTAACTGCTGGTGCTGAGGAGAATAATCCGCCTCCTTCTCTGCCCCGTCCCGTCTCTGATGCTGCCCTGCTCAGTGCTGTACGTGCTGGTGCTGAGGAGAATAATCGGCCTCCTTCTCTGTCCCGTCCCGGCTCTGATACTGTCCTGCTCAGTGCTGTAACTGCTGGTGCTGAGGAGAATAATCCGCCTCCTTCTCTGCCCCGTCCCGTCTCTGATGCTGCCCTGCTCAGTGCTGCACATTGCGGTGCTGAGAATAATTTGCCTCCTTCTCTGCCCCATCCTGGCTCTGATGCTGCCCTGCTCAGTGCTGTAACTGCTGGTGCTGAGGAGAATAATCCGCCTCCTTCTCTGCCCCGTCCCGCCTCTGATGCTGCCCTGCTCAGTGCTGTAACTGCTGGTGCTGAGGAGAATAATCCGCCTCCTTCTCTGCCCCGTCCCGCCTCTGATGCTGACCTGCTCAGTGCTGTAACTGCTGGTGCTGCAGAGAATAATTTGCATCCTTCTCTGCCCCGTCCTGCCACTGATGCTGCCCTGTTCAGTGCTGTAACTGCTGGTGCTGATAATAATCCGCCTCCTTCTCTGCCCCGTCCCGCCTCTGATGCTGCTCTGCTCAGTGCTGTAACTGCTGGTGCTGAGAATAATCCGTCCCCTTCTCTGCCCCGTCCCACCTCTGATGCTGCTCTGCTCAGTGCTGTACATGCTGGTGCTGAGGAGAATAATCCGCCTCCTTCTCTGCCCCGTCCCGCCTCTGATGCTGCCCTGCTCAGTGCTGTCACTGCTGGTGCTGAAGAGAATAATCTGCCTCCTTCTCTGCCCCGTCCTGCTTCTGATGCTGCCATGCTCAGTGCTGTAACTGCTGGTGCTGAGGAGAATAATCCACCTCCTTCTCTGCCCCGTCCCACCTCTGATGCTGCCCTGGTCAGTGCTGTAACTGCTGGTGCTGAGAATAATCCGCCCACTTCTCTGCCCCGTCCCTGATGCCGCCCTGCTCAGTGCTGTAACTAGTGGTGTTGAGGAGAATAATCCGCCTCCTTCTCTGCCCCATCCCTGATGCTGCCCTGCTCAGTGCTGTACATGCTGGTGCTTAGGAGAATAATCCGCCTCCTTCTCTGCCTCATCCCGCCTCTGATGCTGCCCTGCTCAGTGCTGCACATGCTGGTGCTGAGGAGAATAATCCGCCTCCTTCTCTGCCCCGTCCTGCCTCTGATGCTGCCCTGCTCAGTGCTGTAACTGCTGGTGCTGAGGAGAATAATCCGCCTCCTTCTCTGCCCCGTCCCGGCTCTGATGCTGCCCTGCTCAGTGCTGTACGTGCTGGTGCTGAGGAGAATAATCCGCCTCCTTCTCTGTCCCGTCCCAGCTCTGATGCTGTCCTGCTCAGTGCTGTAACTGCTGGTGCTGAGGAGAATAATCCGCCTCCTTCTCTGCCCCGTCCTGGCTCTGATGCTGCCCTGCTCAGTGCTGTAACTGCTGGTGCTGAGGAGAATAATCCGCCTCCTTCTCTGCCCCATCCCGCCTCTGATGCTGCCCTGCTCAGTGCTGTAACTGCTGGAGCTGAGGAGAATAATCCGCCTCCTTCTCTGCCCCGTCCCGCCTCTGATGCTGACCTGCTCAGTGCTGTAACTGCTGGTGCTGAGAATAATCCGCCTCCTTCTCTACCCCATCCAACCTCTGATGCTGCTCTGCTCAGTGCTGTACATGGTGGTGCTGAGAATAATCTGCCTCCTTCTCTGACCCCTCTGATGCTGTCCTGCTCAGTGCTGTAACTGCTGGTGCTGAGAATAATCCACCCACTTCTCTGCCCCGTCCCGCCTCTGATGCTGCCCTGCTCAGTTCTGTAACTGCTGGTGCTGAGAATAATCCGCCTGCTTCTCTGCCCCGTCCCGCCTCTGATGCTTCCCTGCTCAGTGCTGTAACTGCTGGTGCTGAGGAGAATAATCCGCCTCCTTCTCTGCCCTGTCCCGCCTCTGATGCTGCCCTGCTCAGTGCTGTAACTGCTGGTGCTGGGGAGAATAATCCGCCTCCTTCTCTGCCCCGTCCTGCCTCTAATGCTGCCCTGATCAGTACTGTAACTACTGGTGCTGAGAATAATCCCCCTCCTTCTCTGCACCGTCCCGCCTCTGATGCTGCCCTGATCAGTGCTGTACATGCTGGTGCTGAGAATAATCCGCCTCCTTCTCTGCACCGTCCCCCCTCTGATGCTGCCCTGCTCAGTGCTGTAACTGCTGGTGCTGCAGAGAATAATCCGCATCCTTCTCTGCCCCGTCCCGCCTCTGATGCTGCCCTGTTCAGTGCTGTAACTGCTGGTGCTGAGGAGAATAATCCGCCTCCATCTCTGCCCCGTCCCTCCTCTGATGCTGCCCTGCTCAGTGTTGTACATGCTGGTGCTGAGAATAATCCGCCTCCTTCTCTGCCCCGTCCCGCCTCTGATGCTGCCCTGCTCAGTGCTGTAACTGCTGGTGCTGAGTAGAATAATCCGCCTCCTTCTCTGCCCCGTCCCGCCTCTGATGCTGCCCTGCTCAGTGCTGTAACTGTTGGTGCTGGGGAGAATAATCCACCTCCTTCTTTTTCCCGTCTCTGATGCTGCCCTGCTCAGTGCTGTAACTGCTGGTGCTGAGGAGAATAATCCGCCCCCTTCTCTGCCCCGTCCCACCTCTGATGCTGCCCTGATCAGTGCTGTAACTGCTGGTGCTGAGAATAATCCGCCCACTTCTCTGCCCTGTCCCGTCTCTGATGCTGCCCTGCTCAGTGCTGTAACTGCTGGTGCTGAGAATAATCCCCCTCCTTCTCTGTCCCGTCTCTGATGCTGCCCTGCTCAGTGCTGTAACTGCTGGTGCTGAGGAGAATAATCCGCCTCCTTCTCTGCCCCGTCCCGGCTCTG
This sequence comes from Pseudophryne corroboree, assembly GCF_028390025.1. Lineage (NCBI taxonomy): Eukaryota > Metazoa > Chordata > Amphibia > Anura > Myobatrachidae > Pseudophryne > Pseudophryne corroboree. The sequence continues at coordinate 843,241,421 of NC_086448.1, forward strand.
ATGCTGCCCTGCTCAGTGCTGTAACTGCTGGTGCTGCAGAGAAAAATCTGCCTCCTTCTCTGCCCCGTTCCGCCTCTGATGCTGACCTGCTCAGTGCTGTAACTGCTGGTGCTGAGAATAATCCACCCACTTCTCTGCCCCGTCCCGCCTCTGATGCTGCCCTGCTCAGTTCTGTAACTGCTGGTACTGAGAATAATCCGCCTGCTTCTCTGCCCCGTCCCGCCTCTGATGCTGCCCTGCTCAGTGCTGTAACTGCTGCTGCTGAGAATAATCCGCCTCCTTCTCTGCCCCGTCCCGCCTCTGATGCTTCCCTGCTCAGTGCTGTAACTGCTGGTGCTGAGGAGAATAATCCGCCTCCTTCTCTGCCCTGTCCCGCCTCTGATGCTGCCCTGCTCAGTGCTGTCACTGCTGGTGCTGAAGAGAATAATCTGCCTCCTTCTCTGCCCCGTCCCGCCTCTGATGCTGCTCTGCTCAGTGCTGTAACTGCTGGTGCTGGGGAGAATAATCCGCCTCCTTCTCTGCCCCGTCCTGCCTCTAATGCTGCCCTGCTCAGTGCTGTAACTGCTGGTGCTGAGAATAATCTGCCTCCTTCTCTGCCCCGTCCCGCCTCTGATGCTGCCCTGATCAGTACTGTAACTACTGGTGCTGAGAATAATCCCCCTCCTTCTCTGCACCGTCCCGCCTCTGATGCTGCCCTGATCAGTGCTGTACATGCTGGTGCTGAGGAGAATAGTCCGCCTCCTTCTCTGCCCCGTCCCGCCTCTGATGCTGCCCTTTTCAGTGCTGTAACTGCTGGTGCTGAGGAGAATAATCCGCCTCCTCTGCCCCGTCCCGCCTCTGATGCTGCCCTGATCAGTGCTGTACATGCTGGTGCTGAGAATAATCCGCCTCCTTCTCTGCACCGTCCCCCCTCTGATGCTGCCCTGCTCAGTGCTGTAACTGCTGGTGCTGCAGAGAATAATCCGCATCCTTCTCTGCCCCGTCCCGCCTCTGATGCTGCCCTGTTCAGTGCTGTAACTGCTGGTGCTGAGGAGAATAATCCGCCTCCATCTCTGCCCCGTCCCTCCTCTGATGCTGCCCTGCTCAGTGTTGTACATGCTGGTGCTGAGAATAATCCGCCTCCTTCTCTGCCCCGTCCCGCCTCTGATGCTGCCCTGCTCAGTGCTGTAACTGCTGGTGCTGAGTAGAATAATCCGCCTCCTTCTCTGCCCCGTCCCGCCTCTGATGCTGCCCTGCTCAGTGCTGTAACTGTTGGTGCTGGGGAGAATAATCCACCTCCTTCTTTTTCCCGTCTCTGATGCTGCCCTGCTCAGTGCTGTAACTGCTGGTGCTGAGGAGAATAATCCGCCCCCTTCTCTGCCCCGTCCCACCTCTGATGCTGCCCTGATCAGTGCTGTAACTGCTGGTGCTGAGAATAATCCGCCCACTTCTCTGCCCTGTCCCGTCTCTGATGCTGCCCTGCTCAGTGCTGTAACTGCTGGTGCTGAGGAGAATAATCCGCCTCCTTCTCTGCCCCGTCCCGCCTCTGATGCTGACCTGCTCAGTGCTGTAACTGCTGGTGCTGCAGAGAAAAATCCGCCTCCTTCTCTGTCCCGTCCCGGCTCTGATGCTGCCCTGTTCAGTGCTGTCACTGCTGGTGCTGAGAATAATCCCCCTCCTTCTCTGTCCCGTCTCTGATGCTGCCCTGCTCAGTGCTGTAACTGCTGGTGCTGAGGAGAATAATCCGCCTCCTTCTCTGCCCCGTCCCGGCTCTGATGCTGCCCTGCTCAGTGCTGTAACTGCTGGTGCTGCAGAGAAAAATCTGCCTCCTTCTCTGCCCCGTTCCGCCTCTGATGCTGACCTGCTCAGTGCTGTAACTGCTGGTGCTGAGAATAATCCACCTCCTTCTCTGCCCCCTCTGATGTTGCCCTGCTCAGTGCTGTAACTGCTGGTGCTGAGAATAATCCACCTACTTCTCTGTCCCGTCTCTGATGCTGCCCTGCTCAGTGCTGTAACTGCTGGTGCTGAGGAGAATAATCCGCCTCCTTCTCTGCCCCGTCCCGGCTCTGATGCTGCCCTGCTCAGTGCTGCACATTGCGGTGCTGAGAATAATTTGCCTCCTTCTCTGCCCCGTCCTGGCTCTGATGCTGCCCTGCTCAGTGCTGTAACTGCTGGTGCTGAGGAGAATAATCCGCCTCCTTCTCTGTCCCGCCTCTGATGCCGCCCTGCTCAGTGCTGTAACTGCTGGTGCTGAGGAGAATAATCCGCCTCCTTCTCTGCCCCGTCCCGGCTCTGATGCTGCCCTGCTCAGTGCTGTAACTGCTGGTGCTGAGGAGAATAATCCACCTCCTTCTCTGCCCCGTCCTGCCTCTGATGCTGTCCTGCTCAGTGCTGTAACTGCTGGTGCTGAGGAGAATAATCCGCCTCCTTCTCTGTCCCGTCTCTGATGCTGCCCTGCTCAGTGCTGTAACTGCTGGTGCTGAGGAGAATAATCCGCCTCCTTCTCTGCCCCGTCCCGGCTCTGATGCTGCCCTGCTCAGTGCTGTACGTGCTGGTGCTGAGGAGAATAATCCGCCTCCTTCTCTGTCCCGTCCCGGCTCTGATACTGTCCTGCTCAGTGCTGTAACTGCTGGTGCTGAGGAGAATAATCCGCCTCCTTCTCTGCCCCGTCCCGCCTCTGATGCTGCCCTGCTCAGTGCTGCACATTGCGGTGCTGAGAATAATTTGCCTCCTTCTCTGCCCCGTCCTGGCTCTGATGCTGCCCTGCTCAGTGCTGTAACTGCTGGTGCTGAGGAGAATAATCCGCCTCCTTCTCTGCCCCGTCCCGCCTCTGATGCTGCCCTGCTCAGTGCTGTAACTGCTGGTGCTGAGGAGAATAATCCGCCTCCTTCTCTGCCCCGTCCCGCCTCTGATGCTGCCCTGCTCAGTGCTGTAACTGCTGGTGCTGAGGAGAATAATCCGCCTCCTTCTCTGCCCCGTCCCGCCTCTGATGCTGCTCTGCTCAGTGCTGTACATGCTGGTGCTGAGAATAATCCACCTCCTTCTCTGCCCCGTCCCGCCTCTGATGCTGCTCTGCTCAGTGCTGTAACTGCTGGTGCTGAGAATAATCCATCCCCTTCTCTGCCCCGTCCCACCTCTGATGCTGCTCTGCTCAGTGCTGTACATGCTGGTGCTGAGGAGAATAATCCGCCTCCTTCTCTGCCCCGTCCCGCCTCTGATGCTGCCCTGCTCAGTGCTGTCACTGCTGGTGCTGAAGAGAATAATCTGCCTTCTTCTCTGCCCCGTCCCACCTCTGATGCTGCCCTGGTCAGTGCTGTAACTGCTGGTGCTGAGAATAATCCGCCCACTTCTCTGCCCCGTCCCGCCTCTGATGCTGCCCTGCTCAGTGCTGCACATGCTGGTGCTGAGGAAAATAATCCGCCTCCTTCTCTGCCCCGTCTCTGATGCCGCCCTGCTCAGTGCTGTAACTGCTGGTGCTGAGGAGAATAATCCGCCTCCTTCTCTGCCTCATCCCGCCTCTGATGCTGCCCTGCTCAGTGCTGTAACTGCTGGTGCTGAGGAGAATAATCCGCCCCCTTCTCTGCCCCGTCCCACCTCTGATGCTGCCCTGATCAGTGCTGTAACTGCTGGTGCTGAGAATAATCCGCCCACTTCTCTGCCCTGTCCCGTCTCTGATGCTGCCCTGCTCAGTGCTGTAACTGCTGGTGCTGAGGAGAATAATCCGCCTCCTTCTCTGCCCCGTCCCGCCTCTGATGCTGACCTGCTCAGTGCTGTAACTGCTGGTGCTGCAGAGAAAAATCCGCCTCCTTCTCTGTCCCGTCCCGGCTCTGATGCTGCCCTGTTCAGTGCTGTCACTGCTGGTGCTGAGAATAATCCCCCTCCTTCTCTGTCCCGTCTCTGATGCTGCCCTGCTCAGTGCTGTAACTGCTGGTGCTGAGGAGAATAATCCGCCTCCTTCTCTGCCCCGTCCCGGCTCTGATGCTGCCCTGCTCAGTGCTGTAACTGCTGGTGCTGCAGAGAAAAATCTGCCTCCTTCTCTGCCCCGTTCCGCCTCTGATGCTGACCTGCTCAGTGCTGTAACTGCTGGTGCTGAGAATAATCCACCCACTTCTCTGCCCCGTCCCGCCTCTGATGCTGCCCTGCTCAGTTCTGTAACTGCTGGTGCTGAGAATAATCCGCCTGCTTCTCTGCCCCGTCCCGCCTCTGATGCTGCCCTGCTCAGTGCTGTAACTGCTGCTGCTGAGAATAATCCGCCTCCTTCTCTGCCCCGTCCCGCCTCTGATGCTTCCCTGCTCAGTGCTGTAACTGCTGGTGCTGAGGAGAATAATCCGCCTCCTTCTCTGCCCTGTCCCGCCTCTGATGCTGCCCTGCTCAGTGCTGTCACTGCTGGTGCTGAAGAGAATAATCTGCCTCCTTCTCTGCCCCGTCCCGCCTCTGATGCTGCTCTGCTCAGTGCTGTAACTGCTGGTGCTGGGGAGAATAATCCGCCTCCTTCTCTGCCCCGTCCTGCCTCTAATGCTGCCCTGCTCAGTGCTGTAACTGCTGGTGCTGAGAATAATCTGCCTCCTTCTCTGCCCCGTCCCGCCTCTGATGCTGCCCTGATCAGTACTGTAACTACTGGTGCTGAGAATAATCCCCCTCCTTCTCTGCACCGTCCCGCCTCTGATGCTGCCCTGATCAGTGCTGTACATGCTGGTGCTGAGGAGAATAGTCCGCCTCCTTCTCTGCCCCGTCCCGCCTCTGATGCTGCCCTTTTCAGTGCTGTAACTGCTGGTGCTGAGGAGAATAATCCGCCTCCTTCTCTGCCCCGTCCCGCCTCTGATGCTGCCCTGATCAGTGCTGTACATGCTGGTGCTGAGAATAATCCGCCTCCTTCTCTGCACCGTCCCCCCTCTGATGCTGCCCTGCTCAGTGCTGTAACTGCTGGTGCTGCAGAGAATAATCCGCATCCTTCTCTGCCCCGTCCCGCCTCTGATGCTGCCCTGTTCAGTGCTGTAACTGCTGGTGCTGAGGAGAATAATCCGCCTCCATCTCTGCCCCGTCCCTCCTCTGATGCTGCCCTGCTCAGTGCTGTAACTGTTGGTGCTGGGGAGAATAATCCACCTCCTTCTTTTTCCCGTCTCTGATGCTGCCCTGCTCAGTGCTGTAACTGCTGGTGCTGAGGAGAATAATCCGCCCCCTTCTCTGCCCCGTCCCGCCTCTGATGCTGCCCTGATCAGTGTTGTACATGCTGGTGCTGAGAATAATCCGCCTCCTTCTCTGCCCCGTCCCGCCTCTGATGCTGCCCTGCTCAGTGCTGTAACTGCTGGTGCTGAGTAGAATAATCCGCCTCCTTCTCTGCCCCGTCCCGCCTCTGATGCTGCCCTGCTCAGTGCTGTAACTGTTGGTGCTGGGGAGAATAATCCACCTCCTTCTTTTTCCCGTCTCTGATGCTGCCCTGCTCAGTGCTGTAACTGCTGGTGCTGAGGAGAATAATCCGCCCCCTTCTCTGCCCCGTCCCACCTCTGATGCTGCCCTGATCAGTGCTGTAACTGCTGGTGCTGAGAATAATCCGCCCACTTCTCTGCCCTGTCCCGTCTCTGATGCTGCCCTGCTCAGTGCTGTAACTGCTGGTGCTGAGGAGAATAATCCGCCTCCTTCTCTGCCCCGTCCCGCCTCTGATGCTGACCTGCTCAGTGCTGTAACTGCTGGTGCTGCAGAGAAAAATCCGCCTCCTTCTCTGTCCCGTCCCGGCTCTGATGCTGCCCTGTTCAGTGCTGTCACTGCTGGTGCTGAGAATAATCCCCCTCCTTCTCTGTCCCGTCTCTGATGCTGCCCTGCTCAGTGCTGTAACTGCTGGTGCTGAGGAGAATAATCCGCCTCCTTCTCTGCCCCGTCCTGCCTCTGATGCTGACCTGCTCAGTGCTGTAACTGCTGGTGCTGAGAATAATCCCCCTCCTTCTCTGTCCCGCCTCTGATGCTGCCCTGTTCAGTGCTGTAACTGCTGGTGCTGAGGAGAATAATCCGCCTCCTTCTCTGCCCCGTCCCTCCTCTGATGCTGCCGTGCTCAGTGCTGTACATGCTGGTGCTGAGAATAATCCACCTCCTTCTCTGCCCCCTCTGATGTTGCCCTGCTCAGTGCTGTAACTGCTGGTACTGAGGAGAATAATCCGCCTCCTTCTCTGCCCCGTCCCTCCTCTGATGCTGCCGTGCTCAGTGCTGTAACTGCTGGTGCTGAGAATAATCCCCCTCCTTCTCTGTCCCGCCTCTGATGCTGCCCTGTTCAGTGCTGTAACTGCTGGTGCTGAGGAGAATAATCCGCCTCCTTCTCTGCCCCGTCCCTCCTCTGATGCTGCCGTGCTCAGTGCTGTACATGCTGGTGCTGAGAATAATCCACCTCCTTCTCTGCCCCCTCTGATGTTGCCCTGCTCAGTGCTGTAACTGCTGGTGCTGAGAATAATCCACTTACTTCTCTGTCCCGTCTCTGATGCTGCCCTGCTCAGTGCTGTAACTGCTGGTGCTGAGGAGAATAATCCGCCTCCTTCTCTGCCCCATCCCGGCTCTGATGCTGCCCTGCTCAGTGCTGCACATTGCGGTGCTGAGAATAATTTGCCTCCTTCTCTGCCCCGTCCTGGCTCTGATGCTGCCCTGCTCAGTGCTGTAACTGCTGGTGCTGAGGAGAATAATCCGCCTCCTTCTCTGTCCCGCCTCTGATGCCGCCCTGCTCAGTGCTGTAACTGCTGGTGCTGAGGAGAATAATGCGCCTCCTTCTCTGCCCCGTCCCGCCTCTGATGCTTCCCTGCTCAGTGCTGTAACTGCTGGTGCTGAGGAGAATAATCCGCCTCCTTCTCTGCCCTGTCCCGCCTCTGATGCTGCCCTGCTCAGTGCTGTCACTGCTGGTGCTGAAGAGAATAATCTGCCTCCTTCTCTGCCCCGTCCCGCCTCTGATGCTGCTCTGCTCAGTGCTGTAACTGCTGGTGCTGGGGAGAATAATCCGCCTCCTTCTCTGCCCCGTCCTGCCTCTAATGCTGCCCTGCTCAGTGCTGTAACTGCTGGTGCTGAGAATAATCTGCCTCCTTCTCTGCCCCGTCCCGCCTCTGATGCTGCCCTGATCAGTACTGTAACTACTGGTGCTGAGAATAATCCCCCTCCTTCTCTGCACCGTCCCGCCTCTGATGCTGCCCTGATCAGTGCTGTACATGCTGGTGCTGAGGAGAATAGTCCGCCTCCTTCTCTGCCCCATCCCGCCTCTGATGCTGCCCTTTTCAGTGCTGTAACTGCTGGTGCTGAGGAGAATAATCCGCCTCCTTCTCTGCCCCGTCCCGCCTCTGATGCTGCCCTGATCAGTGCTGTACATGCTGGTGCTGAGAATAATCCGCCTCCTTCTCTGCACTGTCCCCCCTCTGATGCTGCCCTGCTCAGTGCTGTAACTGCTGGTGCTGCAGAGAATAATCCGCATCCTTCTCTGCCCCGTCCCGCCTCTGATGCTGCCCTGTTCAGTGCTGTAACTGCTGGTGCTGAGGAGAATAATCCGCCTCCATCTCTGCCCCGTCCCTCCTCTGATGCTGCCCTGCTCAGTGTTGTACATGCTGGTGCTGAGAATAATCCGCCTCCTTCTCTGCCCCGTCCCGCCTCTGATGCTGCCCTGCTCAGTGCTGTAACTGCTGGTGCTGAGTAGAATAATCCGCCTCCTTCTCTGCCCCGTCCCGCCTCTGATGCTGCCCTGCTCAGTGCTGTAACTGTTGGTGCTGGGGAGAATAATCCACCTCCTTCTTTTTCCCGTCTCTGATGCTGCCCTGCTCAGTGCTGTAACTGCTGGTGCTGAGGAGAATAATCCGCCTCCTTCTCTGCCCCGTCCCGCCTCTGATGCTGACCTGCTCAGTGCTGTAACTGCTGGTGCTGCAGAGAAAAATCCGCCTCCTTCTCTGTCCCGTCCCGGCTCTGATGCTGCCCTGTTCAGTGCTGTCACTGCTGGTGCTGAGAATAATCCCCCTCCTTCTCTGTCCCGTCTCTGATGCTGCCCTGCTCAGTGCTGTAACTGCTGGTGCTGAGGAGAATAATCCGCCTCCTTCTCTGCCCCGTCCCGGCTCTGATGCTGCCCTGCTCAGTGCTGTAACTGCTGGTGCTGCAGAGAAAAATCTGCCTCCTTCTCTGCCCCGTTCCGCCTCTGATGCTGACCTGCTCAGTGCTGTAACTGCTGGTGCTGAGAATAATCCCCCTCCTTCTCTGTCCCGCCTCTGATGCTGCCCTGTTCAGTGCTGTAACTGCTGGTGCTGAGGAGAATAATCCGCCTCCTTCTCTGCCCCGTCCCTCCTCTGATGCTGCCGTGCTCAGTGCTGTACATGCTGGTGCTGAGAATAATCCACCTCCTTCTCTGCCCCCTCTGATGTTGCCCTGCTCAGTGCTGTAACTGCTGGTACTGAGGAGAATAATCCGCCTCCTTCTCTGCCCCGTCCCTCCTCTGATGCTGCCGTGCTCAGTGCTGTAACTGCTGGTGCTGAGAATAATCCCCCTCCTTCTCTGTCCCGCCTCTGATGCTGCCCTGTTCAGTGCTGTAACTGCTGGTGCTGAGGAGAATAATCCGCCTCCTTCTCTGCCCCGTCCTGCCTCTGATGCTGCCGTGCTCAGTGCTGTACATGCTGGTGCTGAGAATAATCCACCTCCTTCTCTGCCCCCTCTGATGTTGCCCTGCTCAGTGCTGTAACTGTGTAACTGCTGGTGCTGAGAATAATCCACCTACTTCTCTGTCCCGTCTCTGATGCTGCCCTGCTCAGTGCTGTAACTGCTGGTGCTGAGGAGAATAATCCGCCTCCTTCTCTGCCCCGTCCCGGCTCTGATGCTGCCCTGCTCAGTGCTGCACATTGCGGTGCTGAGAATAATTTGCCTCCTTCTCTGCCCCGTCCTGGCTCTGATGCTGCCCTGCTCAGTGCTGTAACTGCTGGTGCTGAGGAGAATAATCCGCCTCCTTCTCTGTCCCGCCTCTGATGCCGCCCTGCTCAGTGCTGTAACTGCTGGTGCTGAGGAGAATAATCCGCCTCCTTCTCTGCCCCGTCCCGGCTCTGATGCTGCCCTGCTCAGTGCTGTAACTGCTGGTGCTGAGGAGAATAATCCACCTCCTTCTCTGCCCCGTTCTGCCTCTGATGCTGCCCTGCTCAGTGCTGTAACTGCTGGTGCTGAGGAGAATAATCCGCCTCCTTCTCTGTCCCGTCTCTGATGCTGCCCTGCTCAGTGCTGTAACTGCTGGTGCTGAGGAGAATAATCCGCCTCCTTCTCTGCCCCGTCCCGGCTCTGATGCTGCCATGCTCAGTGCTGTACGTGCTGGTGCTGAGGAGAATAATCCGCCTCCTTCTCTGTCCCGTCCCGGCTCTGATACTGTCCTGCTCAGTGCTGTAACTGCTGGTGCTGAGGAGAATAATCCGCCTCCTTCTCTGCCCCGTCACGCCTCTGATGCTGCCCTGCTCAGTGCTGCACATTGCGGTGCTGAGAATAATTTGCCTCCTTCTCTGCCCCGTCCTGGCTCTGATGCTGCCCTGCTCAGTGCTGTAACTGCTGGTGCTGAGGAGAATAATCCGCCTCCTTCTCTGCCCCGTCCCGCCTCTGATGCTGCCCTGCTCAGTGCTGTAACTGCTGGTGCTGAGGAGAATAATCCGCCTCCTTCTCTGCCCCGTCCCGCCTCTGATGCTGACCTGCTCAGTGCTGTAACTGCTGGTGCTGCAGAGAATAATTTGCATCCTTCTCTGCCCCGTCCTGCCACTGATGCTGCCCTGTTCAGTGCTGTAACTGCTGGTGCTGATAATAATCCGCCTCCTTCTCTGCCCCGTCCCGCCTCTGATGCTGCTCTGCTCAGTGCTGTACATGCTGGTGCTGAGAATAATCCACCTCCTTCTCTGCCCCGTCCCGCCTCTGATGCTGCTCTGCTCAGTGCTGTAACTGCTGGTGCTGAGAATAATCCGTCCCCTTCTCTGCCCCGTCCCACCTCTGATGCTGCTCTGCTCAGTGCTGTACATGCTGGTGCTGAGGAGAATAATCCGCCTCCTTCTCTGCCCCGTCCCGCCTCTGATGCTGCCCTGCTCAGTGCTGTCACTGCTGGTGCTGAAGAGAATAATCTGCCTTCTTCTCTGCCCCGTCCTGCCTCTGATGCTGCCATGCTCAGTGCTGTAACTGCTGGTGCTGAGGAGAATAATCCACCTCCTTCTCTGCCCCGTCCCACCTCTGATGCTGCCCTGGTCAGTGCTGTAACTGCTGGTGCTGAGAATAATCCGCCCACTTCTCTGCCCCGTCCCGCCTCTGATGCTGCCCTGCTCAGTGCTGCACATGCTGGTGCTGAGGAAAATAATCCGCCTCCTTCTCTGCCCCGTCCCTGATGCCGCCATGCTCAGTGCTGTAACTGCTGGTGCTGAGGAGAATAATCCGCCTCCTTCTCTGCCCCGTCCTGCCTCTGATGCTACCCTGCTCAGTGCTGTAACTGCTGGTGCTGAGGAGAATAATCCGCCTCCTTCTCTGCCCCGTCCCGGCTCTGATGCTGCCCTGCTCAGTGCTGTAACTGCTGGTGCTGAGGAGAATAATCCGCCTCCTTCTCTGTCCCGTCCCGGCTCTGATGCTGTCCTGCTCAGTGCTGTAACCGCTGGTGCTGAGGAGAATAATCCGCCTCCTCTGCCCCGTCCCGGCTCTCATGCTGCCCTGCTCAGTGCTGTACGTGCTGGTGCTGAGGAGAATAATCCGCCTCCTTCTCTGTCCCGTCCCGGCTCTGATGCTGTCCTGCTCAGTGCTGTAACTGCTGGTGCTGAGTAGAATAACCCGCCTCCTTCTCTGCCCCGTCCCGGCTCTGATGCTGCCCTGCTCAGTGCTGTACGTGCTGGTGCTTTGGAGAATAATCCGCCTCCTTCTCTGCCCCGTCCCGCCTCTGATGCTGCCCTGCTCAGTGCTGTCACTGCTGATGCTGAAGAGAATAATCTGCCTTCTTCTCTGCCCCGTCCTGCCTCTGATGCTGCCATGCTCAGTGCTGTAACTGCTGGTGCTGAGGAGAATAATCCACCTCCTTCTCTGCCCCGTCCCACCTCTGATGCTGCCCTGGTCAGTGCTGTAACTGCTGGTGCTGAGAATAATCCGCCCACTTCTCTGCCCCGTCCCGCCTCTGATGCTGCCCTGCTCAGTGCTGCACATGCTGGTGCTGAGGAAAATAATCCGCCTCCTTCTCTGCCCCGTCCCTGATGCCGCCCTGCTCAGTGCTGTAACTGCTGGTGCTGAGGAGAATAATCCGCCTCCTTCTCTGCCCCATCCCTGATGCTGCCCTGCTCAGTGCTGTAACTGCTGGTGCTTAGGAGAATAATCCGCCTCCTTCTCTGCCTCATCCCGCCTCTGATGCTGCCCTGCTCAGTGCTGCACATGCTGGTGCTGAGGAGAATAATCCGCCTCCTTCTCTGCCCGGTCCTGCCTCTGATGTTGCCCTGCTCAGTGCTGTAACTGCTGGTGCTGAGGAGAATAATCCGCCTCCTTCTCTGCCCCGTCCCGGCTCTGATGCTGCCCTGCTCAGTGCTGTACGTGCTGGTGCTGAGGAGAATAATCCGCCTCCTTCTCTGTCCCGTCCCGGCTCTGATGCTGTCCTGCTCAGTGCTGTAACTGCTGGTGCTGAGGAGAATAACCCGCCTCCTTCTCTGCCCCGTTCCGGCTCTGATGCTGCCCTGCTCAGTGCTGTACGTGCTGGTGCTGAGGAGAATAATCCGCCTCCTTCTCTGCCCCGTCCCGGCTTTGATGCTGTCCTGCTCAGTGCTGTAACTGCTGGTGCTGAGGAGAATAATCCGCCTCCTTCTCTGCCCCGTCCCATCTCTGATGCTGCCCTGCTCAGTGCTGCACATGCTGGTGTTGAGAATAATTTGCCTCCTTCTCTGCCCCGTCCTTTCTCTGATGCTGCCCTGCTCAGTGCTGTAACTGCTGGTGCTGAGGAGACTAATCCGCCTCCTTCTCTGCCCCATCCCGCCTCTGATGCTGCCCTGCTCAGTGCTGTAACTGCTGGAGCTGAGGAGAATAATCCGCCTCCTTCTCTGCCCCGTCCCGCCTCTGATGCTGACCTGCTCAGTGCTGTAACTGCTGGTGCTGAGAATAATCCGCCTCCTTCTCTACCCCATCCAACCTCTGATGCTGCTCTGCTCAGTGCTGTACATGGTGGTGCTGAGAATAATCTGCCTCCTTCTCTGACCCCTCTGATGTTGCCCTGCTCAGTGCTGTAACTGCTGGTGCTGAGGAGAATAATCCGCCTCCTTCTCTGCCCCGTCCCGGCTTTGATGCTGTCCTGCTCAGTGCTGTAACTGCTGGTGCTGAGGAGAATAATCCGCCTCCTTCTCTGCCCCGTCCCATCTCTGATGCTGCCCTGCTCAGTGCTGCACATGCTGGTGCTGAGAATAATTTGCCTCCTTCTCTGCCCCGTCCTGGCTCTGATGCTGCCCTGCTCAGTGCTGTAACTGCTGGTGCTGAGGAGAATAATCCGCCTCCTTCTCTGCCCCATCCCGCCTCTGATGCTGCCCTGCTCAGTGCTGTAACTGCTGGAGCTGAGGAGAATAATCCGCCTCCTTCTCTGCCCCGTCCCGCCTCTGATGCTGACCTGCTCAGTGCTGTAACTGCTGGTGCTGAGAATAATCCGCCTCCTTCTCTACCCCATCCAACCTCTGATGCTGCTCTGCTCAGTGCTGTACATGGTGGTGCTGAGAATAATCTGCCTCCTTCTCTGACCCCTCTGATGTTGCCCTGCTCAGTGCTGTAACTGCTGGTGCTGAGGAGAATAATCCGCCTCCTTCTCTGCCCCGTCCCTGATGCCGCCCTGCTCAGTGCTGTAACTGCTGGTGCTGAGGAGAATAATCCGCCTCCTTCTCTGCCCCATCCCTGATGCTGCCCTGTTCAGTGCTGTAACTGCTGGTGCTGAGGAGAATAATCCGTCTCCTTCTCTGCCCCGTCCCTGATGCCGCCCTGCTCAGTGCTGTAACTGCTGGTGCTGAGGAGAATAATCCGCCTCCTTCTCTGCCCCATCCCTGATGCTGCCCTGTTCAGTGCTGTAACTGCTGGTGCTGAGGAGAATAATCCGCCTCCTTCTCTGCCTCATCCCGCTTCTGATGCTGCCCTGCTCAGTGCTGTAACTGCTGGTGCTGAGGAGAATAATCCGCCTCCTTCTCTGCCCCGTCCCGCCTCTGATGCTGCCCTGCTCAGTGCTGTAACTGCTGGTGCTGAGGAGAATAATCCGCCTCCTTCTCTGTCCCGTCTCTGATGCTGCCGTGCTCAGTGCTGTAACTGCTGGTGCTGAGGAGAATAATCCGCCTCCTTCTCTGTCCCGTCCCGGCTCTTATGCTGTACTTCTCAGTGCTGTAACTGCTGGTGCTGAGGAGAATAATCCGACTCCTTCTCTGCCCCGTCCCGCCTCTGATGCTGCCCTGCTCAGTGCTGTAACTGCTGGTGCTGAGGAGAATAATCCGCCTCCTTCTCTGCCCCGTCCCGTCTCTGATGCTGCCCTGCTCAGTGCTGCACATGCTGGTGCTGAGAATAATTTGCCTCCTCTGCCCCGTCCTGGCTCTGATGCTGCCCTGCTCAGTGCTGTAACTGCTGGTGCTGCAGAGAATAATCCGCCTCCGTCTCTGCCCCGTCCCGCCTCTGATGCTGCCCTGTTCAGTGCTGTAACTGCTGGTGCTGATAATAATCTGCCTCCTTCTCTGCCCCGTCCCGCCTCTGATGCTGCTCTGCTCAGTGCTGTACATGCTGGAGCTGAGAATAATCCACCTCCTTCTCTGCCCCGTCCCGCCTCTGATGCTGCTGTGCTCAGTGCTGTAACTGCTGGTGAGGAGAATAATCAGCCTCCTTCTCTGCCCCGTCCCGCCTCTGATGCTGCTGTGCTCAGTGCTGTAACTGCTGGTGCTGAGGAGAATAATCCACCTCCTTCTCTGCCCCGTCCCGCCTCTGATGCTGCCCTGCTCAGTGCTGTAACTGCTGGTGCTGAGGAGAATAATCCGCCTCGTTCTCTGTCCCGTCTCTGATGCTGCCCTGCTCAGTGCTGTAACTGCTGGTGCTGAGGAGAATAATCCGTCCCCTTCTCTGCCCCGTCCCACCTCTGATGCTGCTCTGCTCAGTGCTGTACATGCTGGTGCTGAGGAGAATAATCAGCCTCCTCTGCCCCGTCCCGCCTCTGATGCTGCCCTGCTCAGTGCTGTAACTGCTGGTGCTGAAGAGAATAATCTGCCTCCTTCTCTGCCCCGTCCTGCCTCTGATGCTACCCTGCTCAGTGCTGTAGCTGCTGGTGCTAAGAATAATCCACCCACTTCTCTGCCCCGTCCCGCCTCTGATGCTGCCCTGCTCAGTGCTGTAACTGCTGGTGCTGAGAATAATCTGCCCACTTCTCTGCCCCGTCCCGCCTCTGATGCTGCCCTGCTCAGTGCTGTAACTGCTGGTGCTGAGAATAATCTGCCCACTTCTCTGCCCCGTCCTGCCTCTGATGCTTCCCTGCTCAGAGCTGTAACTGCTGGTGCTGAGGAGATTAATCTGCCTCCTTCTCTGCCCCGTCCCGCCTCTGATGCTGCTCTGCTCAGTGCTGTAACTGCTGGTGCTGAGGAGAATAATCCGCCTCCTTCTCTGCCCCGTCCCGCCTCTGATGCTGCCCTGCTCAGTGCTGTCACTGCTGGTGCTGAAGAGAATAATCTGCCTCCTTCTCTGCCCCGTCCCGCCTCTGATGCTGCTCTGCTCAGTGCTGTAACTGCTGGTGCTGAGGAGAATAATCCGCCTCCTTCTCTGCCCCGTCCCGGCTCTGATGCTGCCCTGCTCAGTGCTGTAACTGCTGGTGCTGAGGAGAATAATCCGCCTCCTTCTCTGCCCCGTCCCGCCTCTGATGCTGCTCTGCTCAGTGCTGTAACTGCTGGTGCTGAGGAGAATAATCCGCCTCCTTCTCTGTACCGTCTCTGATGCTGCCCTGCTCAGTGCTGTAACTGCTGGTGCTGAGGAGAATAATCCGCCTCCTTCTCTGCCCCGTCCCGGCTCTGATGCTGCCCTGCTCAGTGCTGTACGTGCTGGTGCTGAGGAGAATAATCCGCCTCCTTCTCTGTCCCGTCCCGGCTCTGATGCTGTACTTCTCAGTTCTGTAACTGCTGGTGCTGAGGAGACTAATCTGACTCCTTCTCTGCCCCGTCCCGGCTCTGATGCTGCCCTGCTCAGTGCTGTACGTGCTGGTGCTGAGGAGAATAATCCGCCTCCTTCTCTGTCCCGTCCCGGCTCTGATGCTGTACTTCTCAGTGCTGTAACTGCTGGTGCTGAGGAGAATAATCTGACTCCTTCTCTGCCCCGTGCCGCCTCTGATGCTGCCCTGCTCAGTGCTGTAACTGCTGGTGCTGCAGAGAATAATCCGCCTCCTTCTCTGCCCCCTCTGATGTTGCCCTGCTCAGTGCTGTAACTGCTGGTGCTGAGGAGAATAATCAGCCTCCTTCTCTGCCCCGTCCCGCCTCTGATGCTTCTGTTCTCAGTGCTGTACATGCTGGTGCTGAGTAGAATAATCCACCTCCTTCTCTGCCCCGTCCCGCTTCTGATGCTGCCCTGCTCAGTGCTGTAACTGCTGGTGCTGAAGAGAATAATCTGCCTCCTTCTCTGCCCCGTCCTGCCTCTGATGCTGCCCTGCTCAGTGCTGTAACTGCTGGTGCTGAGAATAATCTGCCCACTTCTCTGCCCCGTCCCGCCTCTGATGCTGCCCTGCTCAGTGCTGTAACTGCTGGTGCTGAGAATAATCCGCCTCCTTCTCTGCCCCGTCCCGCCTCTGATGCTTCCCTGTTCAGAGCTGTAACTGCTGGTGCTGAGGAGAATAATCCGCCTCCTTCTCTGCCCCGTCCCGCCTCTGATGCTGCCCTGCTCAGTGCTGTCACTGCTGGTGCTGAGAATAATCTGCCCACTTCTCTGCCCCGTCCCGCCTCTGATGCTGCCCTGCTCAGTGCTGTAACTGCTGGTGCTGAGAATAATCCGCCTCCTTCTCTGCCCCGTCCCGCCTCTGATGCTTCCCTGTTCAGAGCTGTAACTGCTGGTGCTGAGGAGAATAATCTGCCTCCTTCTCTGCCCCATCCCGCCTCTGATGCTGCTCTGCTCAGTGCTGTAACTGCTGGTGCTGAGGAGAATAATCCACCTCCTTCTCTGCCCCATCCCTCCTCTGATGCTGCCCTGCTTAGTGCTATAACTGCTGGTGCTGAAGAGAATAATCTGCCTCCTTCTCTGCCCCGTCCCGCCTCTGATGCTGCCCTGATCAGTGCTGTAACTACTGGTGCTGAGAATAATCCCCCTCCTTCTCTGCACCATCCCGCCTCTGATGCTGCCCTGCTCAGTGCTGTACATGCTGGTGCTGAGGAGAATAGTCCGCCTCCTTCTCTGCCCTGTCCCGCCTCTGATGCTGCCCTTTTCAGTGCTGTAACTGCTGGTGCTGAGAATAATCCGCCTCCTTCTCTGCACCGTCCCCCCTCTGATGCTGCCCTGCTCAGTGCTGTAACTGCTGGTGCTGCAGAGAATAATCCGCATCCTTCTCTGCCCCGTCCCGCTTCTGATGCTGCCCTGATCAGTGCTGTAACTACTGGTGCTGAGAATAATCCCCCTCCTTCTCTGCACCATCCCGCCTCTGATGCTGCCCTGATCAGTGCTGTACATGCTGGTGCTGAGAATAATCCACCTCCTTCTCTGCCCCCTCCCGCCTCTGATGCTGCCCTGCTCAGTGCTGTACATGCTGGTGCTGAGGAGAATAGCCCGCCTCCTTCTCTGCCCCGTTCCGCCTTTGATGCTGCCCTTTTCAGTGCTGTAACTGCTGGTGCTGAGAATAATCCGCCTCCTTCTCTGCACCGTCCCCCCTCTGATGCTGCCCTGCTCAGTGCTGTCACTGCTGGTGCTGCAGAGAATAATCCGCATCCTTCTCTGCCCCGTCCCGCCTCTGATGCTGCCCTGATCAATGCTGTAACTACAGGTGCTGAGAATAATCCCCCTCCTTCTCTGCACCATCCCGCCTCTCATGCTGCCCTGATCAGTGCTGTACATGCTGGTGCTGAGAATAATCCGCCTCCTTCTCTGCACCGTCCCGCCTCTGATGCTGCCCTGCTCAGTGCTGTAACTGCTGGTGCTGAGAATAATCCGCCTCCTTCTCTACCCCATCCCACCTCTGATGCTGCTCTGCTCAGTGCTGTGACTGCTGGTGCTGAGGAGAATAATCCGCCTCCTTCTCTGTCCCGTCTCTGATGTTGCCCTGCTCAGTGCTGTAACTGCTGGTGCTGAGGAGAATAATCAGCCTCCTTCTCTGCCCCGTCCCGCCTCTGATGCTGCCCTGCTCAGTGCTGTACATGCTGGTGCTGAGGAGAATAATCCGCCTCCTTCTCTGCACCGTCCCGCCTCTGATGCTGCCCTGCTCAGTGCTGTAACTGCTGGTGCTGAGGAGAATAATCAGCCTCCTTCTCTGCCCCGTCCCGCCTCTGATGCTGCCCTGATCAGTGCTGTACATGCTGGTGCTGAGAATAATCCACCTCCTTCTCTGCCCCCTCTGATGTTGCCCTGCTCAGTGCTGTAACTGCTGGTGCTGAGAATAATCCGTCCCCTTCTCTGCCCCATCCCACCTCTGATGCTGCTCTGCTCAGTGCTGTAACTGCTGGTGCTGAGGAGAATAATCCGCCTCCTTCTCTGCCCCGTCCCGCCTCTGATGCTGCCCTGCTCAGTGCTGTACATGCTGGTGCTGAGGAGAATAATCCGCCTCCTTCTCTGCCCCGTCCCGCCTCTGATGCTGCCCTGCTCAGTGCTGTAACTGCTGGTGCTGAAGAGAATAATCTGCCTCCTTCTCTGCCCCGTCCTGCCTCTGATGCTGCCCTGCTCAGTGCTGTAACTGCTGGTGCTGAAGAGAATAATCCACCCACTTCTCTGCCCCGTCCCGCCTCTGATGCTGACCTACTCAGTGCTGTAACTGCTGGTGCTGAGAATAATCTGCCCACTTCTCTGCCCCGTCCCGCCTCTGATGCTGCCCTGCTCAGTGCTGTAACTGCTGGTGCTGAGGAGAATAATCCGCCTCCTTCTCTGCCCCGTCCCGTCTCTTATTCTGCCCTGCTCAGTGCTGTAACTGCTGGTGCTGAGGAGAATAATCCGCCTCCTTCTCTGCCCCGTCCCGCCTCTGATGCTGACCTGCTCAGTGCTGTAACTGCTGGTGCTGAGGAGAATAATCCGCCTCCTTCTCTGCCCCGTCCCGCCTCTGATGCTGACCTGCTCAGTGCTGTAACTGCTGGTGCTGATAATAATCCGCCTCCTTCTCTGCCCTGTCCCGCCTCTGATGCTACTCTGCTCAGTGCTGTACATGCTGGTGCTGAGAATAATCCACCTCCTTCTCTGCCCCCTCTGATGTTGCCCTGCTCAGTGCTGTAACTGCTGGTGCTGAGGAGAATAATCAGCCTCCTTCTCTGCCCCGTCCCGCCTCTGATGCTTCTGTTCTCAGTGCTGTACATGCTGGTGCTGAGTAGAATAATCCACCTCCTTCTCTGCCCCGTCCCGCTTCTGAAGCTGCTCTGCTCAGTGCTGTAACTGCTGGTGCTGAGGAGAATAATCCACCTCCTTCTCTGCCCCATCCCGCCTCTGATGCTGCCCTGCTCAGTGCTGTAACTACTGGTGCTGAGAATAATCCCCCTCCTTCTCTGCACCATCCCGCCTCTGATGCTGCCCTGCTCAGTGCTGTAACTGCTGGTGCTGAGGAGAATAATCTGCCTCCTTCTCTGCCCCGTCCCGCCTCTGATGCTGCCCTGATCAGTGCTGTAACTACTGGTGCTGAGAATAATCCCCCTCCTTCTCTGCACCATCCCGCCTCTGATGCTGCCCTGCTCAGTGCTGTAACTGCTGGTGCTGAGGAGAATTGTCCGCCTCCTTCTCTGCCCTGTCCCGCCTCTGATGCTGCCCTTTTTAGTGCTGTAACTGCTGGTGCTGAGAATAATCCGCCTCCTTCTCTGCACCGTCCCCCCTCTGATGCTGCCCTGCTCAGTGCTGTAACTGCTGGTGCTGCAGAGAATAATCCGCATCCTTCTCTGCCCCGTCCCGCTTCTGATGCTGCCCTGATCAGTGCTGTAACTACTGGTGCTGAGAATAATCCCCCTCCTTCTCTGCACCATCCCGCCTCTGATGCTGCCCTGCTCAGTGCTGTAACTGCTGGTGCTGAGAATAATCCGCCTCCTTCTCTACCCCATCCCACCTCTGATGCTGCTCTGCTCAGTGCTGTAACTGCTGGTGCTGAGAATAATCCACCTCCTTCTCTGCCCCCTCCCGCCTCTGATGCTGCCCTGCTCAGTGCTGTACATGCTGGTGCTGAGGAGAATAGCCCGCCTCCTTCTCTGCCCCGTTCCGCCTTTGATGCTGCCCTTTTCAGTGCTGTAACTGCTGGTGCTGAGAATAATCCGCCTCCTTCTCTGCACCGTCCCCCCTCTGATGCTGCCCTGCTCAGTGCTGTCACTGCTGGTGCTGCAGAGAATAATCCGCATCCTTCTCTGCCCCGTCCCGCCTCTGATGCTGCCCTGATCAGTGCTGTAACTACTGGTGCTGAGAATAATCCACCTCCTTCTCTGCACCATCCCGCCTCTGATGCTGCCCTGCTCAGTGCTGTAACTGCTGGTGCTGAGAATAATCCGCCTCCTTCTCTACCCCATCCCACCTCTGATGCTGCTCTGCTCAGTGCTGTAACTGCTGGTGCTGAGAATAATCCACCTCCTTCTCTGCCCCCTCTGATGTTGCCCTGCTCAGTGCTGTAACTGCTTTTGCTGAGGAGAATAATCAGCCTCCTTCTCTGCACCATCCCGCCTCTGATGCTGCCCTGCTCAGTGCTGTAACTGCTGGTGCTGAGAATAATCCGCCTCCTTCTCTACCCCATCCCACCTCTGATGCTGCTCTGCTCAGTGCTGTAACTGCTGGTGCTGAGAATAATCCACCTCCTTCTCTGCCCCCTCTGATGTTGCCCTGCTCAGTGCTGTAACTGCTGGTGCTGAGGAGAATAATCAGCCTCCTTCTCTGCCCCGTCCCGCCTCTGATGCTGCTGTGCTCAGTGCTGTAACTGCTGGTGCTGAGGAGAATAATCCACCTCCTTCTCTGCCGCGTCCCGCCTCTGATGCTGCCCTGCTCAGTGCTGTAACTGCTGGTGCTGAGAATAATCCGCCTCCTTCTCTGTCCCGTCTCTGATGCTGCCCTGCTCAGTGCTGTAACTGCTGGTGCTGAGAATAATCCGTCCCCTTCTCTGCCCCGTCCCACCTCTGATGCTGCTCTGCTCAGTGCTGTACATTCTGGTGCTGAGGAGAATAATCCGCCTCCTTCTCTGCCCCGTCCCGCCTCTGATGCTGCCCTGCTCAGTGCTGTAACTGTTGGTGCTGAAGAGAATAATCTGCCTCCTTCTCTGCCCCGTCCTGCCTCTGATGCTGCCCTGCTCAGTGCTGTAACTGCTGGTGCTGAAGAGAATAATCCACCCACTTCTCTGCCCCGTCCCGCCTCTGATGCTGACCTACTCAGTGCTGTAACTGCTGGTGCTGAGAATAATCTGCCCACTTCTCTGCCCCGTCCCGCCTCTGATGCTGCCCTGCTCAGTGCTGTAACTGCTGGTGCTGAGAATAATCCGCCTCCTTCTCTGCCCCATCCCGCCTCTGATGCTGCTCTGCTCAGTGCTGTAACTGCTGGTGCTGAGGAGAATAATCCGCCTCCTTCTCTGCCCCGTCCCGCCTCTGATGCTGCCCTGCTCAGTGCTGTCACTGCTGGTGCTGAAGAGAATAATCTGCCTCCTTCTCTGCCCCATCCCGCCTCTGATGCTGCTCTGCTCAGTGCTGTAACTGCTGGTGCTGAGGAGAATAATCCGCCTCCTTCTCTGCCCCATCCCGCCTCTGATGCTGCTATGCTCAGTGCTGTAACTGCTGGTGCTGAGGAGAATATTCCGCCTCCTTCTCTGCCCCGTCCCACCTCTGATGCTGCCCTGATCAGTGCTGTAACTACTGGTGCTGAGAATAATCCCCCTCCTTCTCTGCACCATCCCGCCTCTGATGCTGCCCTGATCAGTGCTGTACATGCTGGTGCTGAGAATAATCCGCCTCCTTCTCTACATCGTCCTCCCTCTGATGCTGCCCTGCTCAGTGCTGTAACTACTGGTGCTGAGAATAATCCCCCTCCTTCTCTGCACCATACCGCCTCTGATGCTGCCCTGCTCAGTGCTGTAACTGTTGGTGCTGAGGAGAATAATCCACCTCCTTCTCTGCCCCGTCCCACCTCTGATGCTGCCCTGATCAGTGCTGTACATGCTGGTGCTGAGAATAATCCGCCCACTTCTCTGCCCCGTCCCGCCTCTGATGCTGTCCTGCTCAGTGCTGCACATGCTGGTGCTGAGGAGAATAATCCGCCTCCTTCTCTGCCCCGTCCCGCCTCTGATGCTGCCCTGCTCAGTGCTGTAACTGCTGGTGCTGAGGAGAATTATCCGCCTCTTTCTCTGCCCCGTCCCGCCTCTGATGCTGCCCTGCTCAGTGCTGTAACTGCTGGTGCTGAGGAGAATAATCCGCCTCCTTCTCTGCCCCGTCCCGCCTCTGATGCTGACCTGCACAGTGCTGTAACTGCTGGTGCTGCAGAGAATAATCCGCCTCCTTCTCTGCCCCGTCCCGCCTCTGATGCTGCCCTGTTCAGTGCTGTAACTGCTGGTGCTGATAATAATCCGCCTCCTTCTCTGCCCCGTCCCGCCTCTGATGCTGCTCTGCTCAGTGCTGTAACTGCTGGTGCTGAGGAGAATAATCAGCCTCCTTCTCTGCCCCGTCCCGCCTCTGATGCTGCCCTGCTCAGTGCTGTACATGCTGGTGCTGAGGAGAATAGTCCGCCTCCTTCTCTGCCCTGTCCCGCCTCTGATGCTGCCCTTTTCAGTGCTGTAACTGCTGGTGCTGAGAATAATCCGCCTCCTTCTCTGCACCGTCCCCCCTCTGATGCTGCCCTGCTCAGTGCTGTAACTGCTGGTGCTGCAGAGAATAATCCCCCTCCTTCTCTGCACCATCCCGCCTCTGATGCTGCCCTGCTCAGTGCTGTAACTGCTGGTGCTGAGGAGAATAATCCACCTCCTTCTCTACCCCATCCCACCTCTGATGCTGCTCTGCTCAGTGCTGTACATGCTGGTGCCGAGAATAATCTGCCTCCTTCTCTGACCCCTCTGATGTTGCCCTGCTCAGTGCTGTAACTGCTGGTGCTGAGGAGAATAATCCGCCTCCTTCTCTGCCCCGTCCCGCCTCTGATGCTGCCATGCTCAGTGCTGTAACTACTGGTGCTGAGGAGAATAATCCGCCTCCTTCTCTGCCCCGTCCCTGATGCCACCCTGCTCAGTGCTGTGACTGCTGGTGCTGAGGAGAATAATCCGCCTCCTTCTCTGCCCCGTCCCTGATGCCACCCTGCTCAGTGCTGTAACTGCTGGTGCTGAGGAGAATAATCCACCTCCTTCTCTGCCCCATCCCTGATGCCACCCTGCTCAGTGCTGTAACTGCTGGTGCTGAGGAGAATAATCCGCCTCCTTCTCTGCCTCATCCCGCCTCTGATGCTGCCCTGCTCAGTGCTGCACATGCTGGTGCTGAGGAGAATAATCCGCCTCCTTCTCTGCGTCGTCCTGCCTCTGATGCTGCCCTGCTCAGTGCTGTAACTGCTGGTGCTGAGGAGAATAATCCGCCTCCTTCTCTGCCCCGTCCACCTCTGATGCTGCCCTGCTCCGTGCTGTAACTGCTGGTGCTGAGAATAATCCGCCCACTTCTCTGCCCCGTCCCGCCTCTGATGCTGCCCTGCTCAGTGCTGTAACTGCTGGTGCTGAGAATAATCCGCCCGCTTCTCTGCCCCTTCCCGCCTCTGATGCTGCCCTGCTCAGTGCTGTAACTGCTGGTGCTGAGAATAATCCGCCCACTTCTCTGCCCCGTCCCGCCTCTGATGCTTCCCTGCTCAGTGCTGTAACTGCTGGTGCTGAGGAGAATAATCCGCCTCCTTCTCTTCCCCGTCGCGCCTCTGATGCTGCCGTGCTAAGTGCTGTAACTGCTGGTGCTGAGGAGAATAATCCACCTCCTTCTCTGCCCTGTCCCGCCTCTGATGCTGCCCTGCTCAGTGCTGTAACTGCTGGTGCTGAGGAGAATAATCCGCCTCCTTCTCTGCCCCGTCCCGCCTCTGATGCTGACCTGATCAGTGCTGTAACTGCTGGTGCTGAGGAGAATAATCCACCTCCTTCTCTGCCCTGTCCCGCCTCTGATGCTGCCCTGCTCAGTGCTGTAACTGCTGGTGCTGAGGAGAATAATCCACCTCCTTCTCTGCCCCCTCTGATGTTGACCTGCTCAGTGCTGTAACTGCTGGTGCTGAGGAGAATAATCAGCCTCCTTCTCTGCCCCGTCCCGCCTCTGATGCTGCCCTGCTCAGTGCTGTAACTGCTGGTGCTGAGGAGAATAATCCGCCTCCTTCTCTGTCCCGTCTCTGATGCTGCCCTGCTCAGTGCTGTAACTGCTGGTGCTGAGAATAATCCGTCCCCTTCTCTGCCCCGTCCCACCTCTGATGCTGCTCTGCTCAGTGCTGTCACTGCTGGTGCTGAAGAGAATAATCCGCCTCCTTCTCTGCCCCGTCCTGCCTCTGATGCTGCCCTGCTCAGTGCTGTAACTGCTGGTGCTGAGAATAATCAGCCCACTTCTCTGCCCCGTCCCGCCTCTGATGCTGCCCTGCTCAGTGCTGTAACTGCTGGTGCTGAGGAGAATAATCCGCCTCCTTCTCTGCCCCGTCCACCTCTGATGCTGCCCTGCTCAGTGCTGTAACTGCTGGTGCTGAGAATAATCCGCCCACTTCTCTGCCCCGTCCCGCCTCTGATGCTGCCCTGCTCAGTGCTGTAACTGCTGGTGCTGAGAATAATCCGCCCGCTTCTCTGCCCCGTCCCGCCTCTAATGCTGCCCTGCTCAGTGCTGTAACTGCTGGTGCTGAGAATAATCCGCCCACTTCTCTGCCCCGTCCCGCCTCTGATGCTTCCCTGCTCAGTGCTGTAACTGCTGGTGCTGAGGAGAATAATCCGCCTCTTTCTCTTCCCCGTCGCGCCTCTGATGCTGCCGTGCTAAATGCTGTAACTGCTGGTGCTGAGGAGAATAATCCACCTCCTTCTCTGCCCTGTCCCGCCTCTGATGCTGCCCTGCTCAGTGCTGTAACTGCTCGTGCTGAGGAGGATAATCTGCCTCCTTCTCTGCCCCATCCCGCCTCTGATGCTGCTCTGCTCAGTGCTGTTACTGCTGGTGCTGAGGAGAATAATCTGCCTCCTTCTCTGCCCAGTCCCGGCTCTGATGCTGTCCTGCTCAGTGCTGTAACTGCTGGTGCTGAGGAGAATAATCTGCCTCCTTCTCTGCCCCGTCCTGCCTCTAATGCTGCCCTGCTCAGTGCTGTAACTGCTGGTGCTGAGAATAATCCGCCTCTTTCACTGCCCCGTCCCACCTCTTATGCTGCCCTGATCAGTGCTGTAACTACTGGTGCTGAGAATAATCCCCCTCCTTCTCTGCACCATCCCGCCTCTGATGCTGCCCTGATCAGTGCTGTACATGCTGGTGCTGAGAATAATCCGCCTCCTTCTCTGCACCGTCCCCCCTCTGATGCTGCCCTGCTCAGTGCTGTAACTGCTGGTGCTGAGGAGAATAATCCGCATCCTTCTCTGCCCTGTCCCGCCTCTGATGCTGACCCGCTCAGTGCTGTAACTGCTGGTGCTGAGGAGAATAATCCACCTCCTTCTCTGCCCTGTCCCGCCTCTGATGCTGCCCTGCTCAGTGCTGTAACTGCTGGTGCTGAGGAGAATAATCTGTCCCCTTCTCTGCCCCATCCCACCTCTGATACTGCCCTGCTCAGTGCTGTAACTGCTGTTGCTGAGAATAATCTGCCTCCTTCTCTGCCCCGTCCCGCCTCTGATGCTGCCCTGCTCAGTGCTGTAACGGCTGGTGCTGAGAATAATCCGCCTCCTTCTCTGCCCCGTCCCGCCTCTGATGCTGCCCTGATCAGTGCTGTACATGCTGGTGCTGAGAATAATCCGCCTCCTTCTCTGCACCGTCCCCCCTCTGATGCTGCCCTGCTCAGTGCTGTAACTGCTGGTGCTGAGGAGAATAATCCGCCTCCTTCTATGCCCCGTCCCGCCTCTGATGCTGACCTGCTCAGTGCTGTAACTGCTGGTGCTGCAGAGAATAATCCGCCTCCATCTCTGCCACGTCCTGCCTCTGATGCTGCCCTGCTCAGTGCTGTAACTGCTGGTGCTGAGGAGAATAATCCACCTCCATCTCTGCCCCGTCCCGCCTCTGATGCTGCCCTGCTCAGTGCTGTAACTGCTGGTGCTGAGGAGAATAATCCGCCTCCTTCTCTGCCCCGTCCCGCCTCTGATGCTGCCCTGCTCTGTGCTGTAACTGCTGGTGCTGAGGAGAATAATCCACCTCCTTCTCTGCCCTGTCCCGCCTCTGATGCTGCCCTGCTCAGTGCTGTAGCTGCTGGTGCTGAGGAGAATAATCCGTCCCCTTATCTGCCCCATCCCACCTCTGATACTGCCCTGCTCAGTGCTGTAACTGCTGTTGCTGAGAAAAATCTGCCTCCTTCTCTGCCCCGTCCCGCCTCTGATGCTGCCCTGCTCAGTGCTGTAACTGCTGGTGCTGAGAATAATCCGCCTCCTTCTCTGCCCCGTCCCACCTCTTATGCTGCCCTGATCAGTGCTGTAACTACTGGAGCTGAGAATAATCCCCCTCCTTCTCTGCACCATCCCGCCTCTGATGCTGCCCTGATCAGTGCTGTACATGCTGGTGCTGAGAATAATCCGCCTCCTTCTCTGCACCGTCCCCCCTCTGATGCTGCCCTGCTCAGTGCTGTAACTGCTGGTGCTGAGGAGAATAATCCGCATCCTTCTCTGCCCCGTCCCGCCTCTGATGCTGACCTGCTCAGTGCTGTAACTGCTGGTGCTGAGGAGAATAATCCACCTCCTTCTCTGCCCTGTCCCGCCTCTGATGCTGCCCTGCTCAGTGCTGTAACTGCTGGTGCTGAGGAGAATAATCTGTCCCCTTCTCTGCCCCATCCCACCTCTGATACTGCCCTGCTCAGTGCTGTAACTGCTGTTGCTGAGAATAATCTGCCTCCTTCTCTGCCCCGTCCCGCCTCTGATGCTGCCCTGCTCAGTGCTGTAACGGCTGGTGCTGAGAATAATCCGCCTCCTTCTCTGCCCCGTCCCGCCTCTGATGCTGCCCTGATCAGTGCTGTACATGCTGGTGCTGAGAATAATCCGCCTCCTTCTCTGCACCGTCCCCCCTCTGATGCTGCCCTGCTCAGTGCTGTAACTGCTGGTGCTGAGGAGAATAATCCGCCTCCTTCTATGCCCCGTCCCGCCTCTGATGCTGACCTGCTCAGTGCTGTAACTGCTGGTGCTGCAGAGAATAATCCGCCTCCTTCTCTGCCCCGTCCTGCCTCTGATGCTGCCCTGCTCAGTGCTGTAACTGCTGGTGCTGAGGAGAATAATCCACCTCCATCTCTGCCCCGTCCCGCCTCTGATGCTGCCCTGCTCAGTGCTGTAACTGCTGGTGCTGAGGAGAATAATCCGCCTCCTTCTCTGCCCCGTCCCGCCTCTGATGCTGCCCTGCTCTGTGCTGTAACTGCTGGTGCTGAGGAGAATAATCCACCTCCTTCTCTGCCCTGTCCCGCCTCTGATGCTGCCCTGCTCAGTGCTGTAGCTGCTGGTGCTGAGGAGAATAATCCGTCCCCTTCTCTGCCCCATCCCACCTCTGATACTGCCCTGCTCAGTGCTGTAACTGCTGTTGCTGAGAATAATCTGCCTCCTTCTCTGCCCCGTCCCGCCTCTGATGCTGCCCTGCTCAGTGCTGTAACTGCTGGTGCTGAGAATAATCCGCCTCCTTCTCTGCCCCGTCCCGGCTCTGATGTTGCCCTGCTCAGTGCTGTAACTGCTGGTACTGAGGAGAATAATCCGCCTCCTTCTCTGCCCCGTCCCGGCTCTGATGTTGCCCTGCTCAGTGCTGTAACTGCTGGTACTGAGGAGAATAATCCACCTCCTTCTCTGCCCCGTCCCGCCTCTGATGCTGCCCTGCTCAGTGCTGTAACTGCTGGTGCTGAGAATAATCCACCTCCTTCTCTGCCCCGTCCCGCCTCTGATGCTGCCCTGCTCAGTGCTGTAACTGCTGGTGCTGAGAATAATTCACCTCCTTCTCTGCCTAGTCCCGCCTCTGATGCTCCCCTGCTCAGTGCTGTACATGCTGGTGCTGAGGAGAATAATCTGCCTCCTTCTCTGCCCTGTCCCGCCTCTGATGCTGACATGCTCAGTGCTGTACATGCTGGTGCTGAGGAGAATAATCCATCTCCTTCTTTGCCTCGTCCCACCTCTGATGCTGCCCTGCTCAGTGCTGTAACTGCTGGTGCTGAGGAGAATAATCCGTTTCCTTCTCTGCCTCGTCCCGCCTCTGATGCTGCCCTGCTCAGTGCTGTAACTGCTGGTGCTGAGAATAATCCGCCTCCTTCTCTGCCACGTCCCGGTTCTGATGCTGCCCTGCTCAGTGCTGTAACTGCTGGTGCTGAGGAGAATAATCCACCTCTTTCTCTGCCTCGTCCCACCTCTGATGCTGCCTTGCTCAGTGCTGTAACTGCTGGTGCTGAGGAGAATAATCTGCCTCGTTCTCTGTCCCGTCTCTGATACTGCCCTGCTCAGTGCTGTAACTGCTGGTGCTTAGAATAATCCGTCCCCTTCTCTGCCCCGTCCCACCTCTGATGCTGCTCTGCTCAGTGCTGTACATGCTGGTGCTGAGGAGAATAATCCGCCTCCTTCTCTGCCCCGTCCTGCCTCTGATGCTGCCCTGCTCAGTGCTGTAACTGCTGGTGCTGAGAATAATCCACCCACTTCTCTGCCCCGTCCCGCCTCTGATGCTGCCCTGCTCAGTGCTGTAACTGCTGGTGCAGAGAATAATCTGCCCACTTCTCTGCCCCGTCCCGCCTCTGATGCTACCCTGCTCAGTGCTGTAACTGCTGGTGCTGAGAATAATCCGCCTCCTTCTCTGCCCCGTCCCGCCTCTGATGCTTCCCTGCTCAGTGCTGTAACTGCTGGTGCTGAGGAGAATAATCCGCCTCCTTCTCTGCCCCGTCCCGCCTCTGATGCTGCCCTGCTCAGTGCTGTAACTGCTGGTGCTGAGAATAATCCACCCACTTCTCTGCCCCGTCCCGCCTCTGATGCTGCCCTGCTCAGTGCTGTAACTGCTGGTGCTGAGGAGAATAATCCGCCTCCTTCTCTGCCCCGTCCCACCTCTGATGCTGCCCTGATCAGTGCTGTAACTGCTGGTGCTGAGAATAATCCCCCTCCTTCTCTGCACCATCCCGCCTCTGATGCTGCCCTGCTCAGTGCTGTAACTGCTGGTGCTGAGGAGAATAATCCGCCTCCTTCTCTGCCCCGTCCCACCTCTGATGCTGCCCTGATCAGTGCTGTCACTGCTGCTGCTGAAGAGAATAATCTGCCTCCTTCTCTGCCCCGTCCCGCCTCTGATGCTGCTCTGCTCAGTGCTGTAACTGCTGGTGCTGAGAATAATCCGCCTCCTTCTCTGCCCCGTCCCGCCTCTGATGCTGCCCTGCTCAGTGCTGTACATGCTGGTGCTGAGGAGAATAATCCATCTCCTTCTTTGCCTCGTCCCACCTCTGATGCTGCCCTGCTCAGTGCTGTAACTGCTGGTGCTGAGGAGAATAATCCGCCTCCTTCTCTGCCCCGTCCCGCCTCTGATGCTCCCCTGCTCAGTGCTGTACATGCTGGTGCTGAGGAGAATAATCCATCTCCTTCTTTGCCTCGTCCCACCTCTGATGCTGCCCTGCTCAGTGCTGTAACTGCTGGTGCTGAGGAGAATAATCCACCTCCTTCTCTGCCTCGTCCCACCTCTGATGCTGCCTTGCTCAGTGCTGTAACTGCTGGTGCTGAGGAGAATAATCTGCCTCGTTCTCTGTCCCGTCTCTGATACTGCCCTGCTCAGTGCTGTAACTGCTGGTGCTTAGAATAATCCGTCCCCTTCTCTGCCCCGTCCCGCCTCTGATGCTGCCCTGCTCAGTGCTGTAACTGCTGGTGCAGAGAATAATCTGCCCACTTCTCTGCCCCGTCCCGCCTCTGATGCTACCCTGCTCAGTGCTGTAACTGCTGGTGCTGAGAATAATCCGCCTCCTTCTCTGCCCCGTCCTGCCTCTGATGCTGCCCTGCTCAGTGCTGTAACTGCTGGTGCTGAAGAGAATAATCTGCCTTCTTCTCTGCCCCGTCCTGCCTCTGATGCTACCCTGCTCAGTGCTGTAACTGCTGGTGCTGAGAATAATCCGCCTCCTTCTCTGCCCCGTCCCGCCTCTGATGCTTCCCTGCTCAGTGCTGTAACTGCTGGTGCTGAGGAGAATAATCCGCCTCCTTCTCTGCCCCGTCCCGCCTCTGATGCTGCCCTGCTCAGTGCTGTAACTGCTGGTGCTGAAGAGAATAATCTGCCCTCTTCTCTGCCCCGTCCCGCCTCTGATGCTACCCTGCTCAGTGCTGTACATGCTGGTGCTGAGGAGAATAATCCGCCTCCTTCTCTGCCCCGTCCCGCCTCTGATGCTGCCCTGCTCAGTGCTGTAACTGCTGGTGCTGAGAATAATCCGCCTCCTTCTCTGCCCCGTCCCGCCTCTGATGCTGCCCTGCTCAGTGCTGTAACTGCTGGTGCTGAAGAGAATAATCTGCCTCCTTCTCTGCCCCGTCCTGCCTCTGATGCTGCTCTGCTCAGTGCTGTAACTGCTGGTGCTGAGAATAATCCGCCTCCTTCTCTGCCCCGTCCCGCCTCTGATGCTGCCCTGCTCAGTGCTGTAACTGCTGGTGCTGAGGAGAATAATCCGCCTCCTTCTCTGCCCCGTCCCACCTCTGATGCTGCCCTGATCAGTGCTGTCACTGCTGGTGCTGAAGAGAATAATCTGCCTCCTTCTCTGCCCCATCCCGCCTCTGATGCTGCTCTGCTCAGTGCTGTAACTGCTGGTGCTGAGGAGAATAATCCGCCTCCTTCTCTGCACCGTCCCCCCTCTGATGCTGCCCTGCTCAGTGCTGTAACTGCTGGTGCTGAGGAGAATAATCCGCCTCCTTCTATGCCCCGTCCCGCCTCTGATGCTGACCTGCTCAGTGCTGTAACTGCTGGTGCTGCAGAGAATAATCCGCCTCCTTCTATGCCCCGTCCCGCCTCTGATGCTGCCCTGCTCAGTGCTGTAACTGCTGGTGCTGAGTAGAATAATCCACCTCCTTCTCTGCCCCGTCCCGCCTCTGATGCTGCCCTGCTCAGTGCTGTAACTGCTGGTGCTGAGGAGAACAATCCGCCTCCTTCTCTGCCCCGTCCCGCCTCTGATGCTGCCCTGCTCAGTGCTGTAACTGCTGGTTCTGAGGAGAATAATCCACCTCCTTCTCTGCCCTGTCCCGCCTCTGATGCTGCCCTGCTCAGTGCTGTAACTGCTGTTGCTGAGAATAATCTGCCTCCTTCTCTGCCCCGTCCCGCCTCTGATGCTGCCCTGCTCAGTGCTGTAACTGCTGGTGCTGAGAATAATCCGCCTCCTTCTCTGCCCCGTCCCGGCTCTGATGTTGCCCTGCTCAGTGCTGTAACTGCTGGTGCTGAGGAGAATAATCTGCCTCCTTCTCTGCCCCGTCCCGCCTCTGATGCTGCTCTGCTCAGTGCTGTACATGCTGGTGCTGAGGAGAATAATCTGCCTCCTTCTCTGCCCTGTCCCGCCTCTGATGCTGACATGCTCAGTGCTGTAACTACTGGTGCTGAGGAGAATAATCCACCTCCTTCTCTGCCCCGACCCACCTCTGATGCTGCCCTGCTCAGTGCTGTACATGCTGGTGCTGAGGAGAATAATCCGCCTCCTTCTCTGCTCCGACCCACCTCTGATGCTGCCCTGCTCAGTGCTGTAACTGCTGGTGCTGAGGAGAATAATCCGCCTCCTTCTCTGCCCCGTCCCTCCTCTGATGCTGCCCTGCTCAGTGCTGTAACTGCTGGTGCTGCAGAGAATAATCCATCTCCTTCTCTGCCCCGTCCTGCCTCTGATGCTGTCCTGCTCAGTGCTGTACATGCTGGTGCTGAGGAGAATAATCCATCTCCTTCTTTGCCTCGTCCCACCTCTGATGCTGCCCTGCTCAGTGCTGTAACTGCTGGTGCTGAGGAGAATAATCCGTTTCCTTCTCTGCCTCGTCCCGCCTCTGATGCTGCCCTGCTCAGTGCTGTAACTGCTGGTGCTGAGAATAATCCGCCTCCTTCTCTGCCACGTCCCGGTTCTGATGCTGCCCTGCTCAGTGCTGTAACTGCTGGTGCTGAGGAGAATAATTCACCTCCTTCTCTGCCTAGTCCAGCCTCTGATGCTGCCCTGCTCAGTGCTGTAACTGCTGGTGCTGAGGAGAATAATCCACCTCCTTCTCTGCCCCGTCCCACCTCTGATGCTGCCCTGCTCAGTGCTGTAACTGCTGGTGCTGAGGAGAATAATCTGCCTCGTTCTCTGTCCCGTCTCTGATACTGCCCTGCTCAGTGCTGTAACTGCTGGTGCTGAGAATAATCCGTCCCCTTCTCTGCCCCGTCCCACCTCTGATGCTGCTCTGCTCAGTGCTGTACATGCTGGTGCTGAGGAGAATAATCCGCCTCCTTCTCTGCCCTGTCCCGCCTCTGATGCTGCCCTGCTCAGTGCTGTAACTGCTGGTGCTGAAGAGAATAATCTGCCTTCTTCTCTGCCCCGTCCTGCCTCTGATGCTGCCCTGCTCAGTGCTGTAACTGCTGGTGCTGAGAATAATCCACCCACTTCTCTGCCCCGTCCCGCCTCTGATGCTGCCCTGCTCAGTGCTGTAACTGCTGGTGCAGAGAATAATCTGCCCACTTCTCTGCCCCGTCCCGCCTCTGATGCTGCCCTGCTCAGTGCTGTAACTGCTGGTGCTGAGAATAATCCGCCTCCTTCTCTGCCCCGTCCCGCCTCTGATGCTTCCCTGCTCAGTGCTGTAACTGCTGGTGCTGAGGAGAATAATCCGCCTCCTTCTCTGCCCCGTCCCGCCTCTGATGCTGGTCTGCTCAGTGCTGTAACTGCTGGTGCTGAGGAGAATAATCCGCCTCCTTCTCTACCCCGTCCCGCCTCTGATGCTGCCCTGCTCAGTGCTGTCACTGCTGGTGCTGAAGAGAATAATCTGCCTCCTTCTCTGCCCCATCCCGCCTCTGATGCTGCTCTGCTCAGTGCTGTAACTGCTGGTGCTGAGGAGAATAATCTGCCTCCTTCTCTGCCCCGTCCCGCCTCTGATGCTGCCCTGCTCAGTGCTGTCTCTGCTGGTGCTGAAGAGAATAATCTGCCTCCTTCTCTGCCCCGTCCCGCCTCTGATGCTGCTCTGCTCAGTGCTGTAACTGCTGGTGCTGAGAATAATCCGCCTCCTTCTCTGCCCCGTCCCGCCTCTGATGCTGCCCTGCTCAGTGCTGTAACTGCTGGTGCTGCAGAGAATAATCCACCTCCTTCTCTGCCCCGTCCCGGCTCTGATGCTGCCCTTCTCAGTGCTGTAACTGCTGGTGCTGAGGAGAATAATCCGCCTCCTTCTCTGCCCCATCCTGCCTCTGATGCTGCCCTGCTCAGTGCTCTAACTGCTGGTGCTGAGGAGAATAATCCACCTCCTTCTCTGCCCTGTCCCGCCTCTGATGCTGCCCTGCTCAGTGCTGTAACTGCTGGTGCTGAGGAGAATAATCCGCCTCCTTCTCTGCCCCGACCCACCTCTGATGCTGCCCTGCTCAGTGCTGTAACTGCTGGTGCTGCAGAGAATAATCCATCTCCTTCTCTGCCCCGTCCTGCCTCTGATGCTGCCCTGCTCAGTGCTGTACATGCTGGTGCTGAGGAGAATAATCCATCTCCTTCTTTGCCTCGTCCCACCTCTGATGCTGCCCTGCTCAGTGCTGTAACTGCTGGTGCTGAGAATAATCCGCCTCCTTCTCTGCCACGTCCCGGTTCTGATGCTGCCCTGCTCAGTGCTGTAACTGCTGGTGCTGAGGAGAATAATCCACCTCCTTCTCTGCCCCGTCCCACCTCTGATGCTGCCCTGCTCAGTGCTGTAACTGCAGGTGCTGAGGAGAATAATCTGCCTCGTTCTCTGTCCCGTCTCTGATACTGCCCTGCTCAGTGCTGTAACTGCTGGTGCTGAGAATAATCCGTCCCCTTCTCTGCCCCGTCCCACCTCTGATGCTGCTCTGCTCAGTGCTGTACATGCTGGTGCTGAGGAGAATAATCCGCCTCCTTCTCTGCCCTGTCCCGCCTCTGATGCTGCCCTGCTCAGTGCTGTAACTGCTGGTGCTGAAGAGAATAATCTGCCTTCTTCTCTGCCCCGTCCTGCCTCTGATGCTGCCCTGCTCAGTGCTGTAACTGCTGGTGCTGAGAATAATCCACCCACTTCTCTGCCCCGTCCCGCCTCTGATGCTGCCCTGCTCAGTGCTGTAACTGCTGGTGCAGAGAATAATCTGCCCACTTCTCTGCCCCGTCCCGCCTCTGATGCTGCCCTGCTCAGTGCTGTAACTGCTGGTGCTGAGAATAATCCGCCTCCTTCTCTGCCCCGTCCCGCCTCTGATGCTGGTCTGCTCAGTGCTGTAACTGCTGGTGCTGAGGAGAATAATCCGCCTCCTTCTCTACCCCGTCCCGCCTCTGATGCTGCCCTGCTCAGTGCTGTAACTGCTGGTGCTGAAGAGAATAATCTGCCCACTTCTCTGCCCCGTCCCGCCTCTGATGCTGCCCTGCTCAGTGCTGTAACTGCTGGTGCTGAGAATAATCCGCCTCCTTCTCTGCCCCGTCCCGCCTCTGATGCTGCCCTGCTCAGTGCTGTAACTGCTGGTGCAGAGAATAATCTGCCCACTTCTCTACCCCGTCCCGCCTCTGATGCTGCCCTGCTCAGTGCTGTAACTGCTGGTGCTGAAGAGAATAATCTGCCCACTTCTCTGCCCCGTCCCGCCTCTGATGCTGCCCTGCTCAGTGCTGTAACTGCTGGTGCTGAGAATAATCCGCCTCCTTCTCTGCCCCGTCCCGCCTCTGATGCTGCCCTGCTCAGTGCTGTCACTGCTGGTGCTGAAGAGAATAATCTGCCTCCTTCTCTGCCCCATCCCGCCTCTGATGCTGCTCTGCTCAGTGCTGTAACTGCTGGTGCTGAGGAGAATAATCCGCCTCCTTCTCTGCCCCGTCCCACCTCTGATGCTGCCCTGATCAGTGCTGTCACTGCTGGTGCTGAAGAGAATAATCTGCCTCCTTCTCTGCCCCATCCCGCCTCTGATGCTGCTCTGCTCAGTGCTGTAACTGCTGGTGCTGAGGAGAATAATCCGCCTCCTTCTCTGCCCCGTCCCACCTCTGATGCTGCCCTGATCAGTGCTGTAACTACTGGTGCTGAGAATAATCCCCCTCCTTCTCTGCACCATCCCGCCTCTGATGCTGCCCTGATCAGTGCTGTACATGCTGGTGCTGAGAATAATCCGCCTCCTTCTCTGCCCCGTCCCGCCTCTGATGCTTCCCTGCTCAGTGCTGTAACTGCTGGTGCTGAGGAGAATAATCCGCCTCCTTCTCTGCCCCGTCCCGCCTCTGATGCTGCCCTGCTCAGTGCTGTCACTGCTGGTGCTGAAGAGAATAATCTGCCTCCTTCTCTGCCCCGTCCCGCCTCTGATGCTGCTCTGCTCAGTGCTGTAACTGCTGGTGCTGAAAATAATCCGCCTCCTTCTCTGCCCCGTCCCGCCTCTGATGCTGCCCTGCTCAGTGCTGTCACTGCTGGTGCTGAAGAGAATAATCTGCCTCCTTCTCTGCCCCATCCCGCCTCTGATGCTGCTCTGCTCAGTGCTGTAACTGCTGGTGCTGAGGAGAATAATCCCCCTCCTTCTCTGCACCATCCCGCCTCTGATGCTGCCCTGATCAGTGCTGTACATGCTGGTGCTGAGGAGAATAGTCCGCCTCCTTCTCTGCCCTGTCCCGGCTCTGATGCTGCCCTTTTCAGTGCTGTAACTGCTGGTGCTGAGAATAATCCGCCTCCTTCTCTGCACCGTCCCCCCTCTGATGCTGCCCTGCTCAGTGCTGTAACTGCTGGTGCTGCAGAGAATAATCTGCCTCCTTCTCTGCCCCGTCCCGCCTCTGATGCTGCCCTGTTCAGTGCTGTACATGCTGGTGCTGAGAATAATCTGCCTCCTTCTCTGACCCCTCTGATGCTGCCATGCTCAGTGCTGTAACTGCTGGTGCTGAGGAGAATAATCCGCCTCCTTCTCTGCCCCGTCCCGCCTCTGATGCTGCCATGCTCAGTGCTGTAACTACTGGTGCTGAGGAGAATAATCCGCCCACTTCTCTGCCCCGTCCCGCCTCTGATGCTGCCCTGCTCAGTGCTGTAACTGCTGGTGCTGAGAATAATCCGCCTCCTTCTCTGCCCCGTCCCGCCTCTGATGCTGCCCTGCTCAGTGCTGTAACTGCTGGTGTTGAGGAGAATAATCCGCCTCCTTCTCTGCCCCATCCCTGATGCTGCCCTGCTCAGTGCTGTTACTGCTGGTGCTGAGGAGAATAATCCGCCTCCTTCTCTGCCCCGTCCCGCCTCTGATGCTGACCTGCTCAGTGCTGTACATGCTGGTGCTGGGGAGAATAATCCGCCTCCTTCTCTGCCCCGTCCTGTCTCTGATGCTGCCCTGCTCAGTGCTGTAACTGCTGGTGCTGCAGAGAATAATCCGCCTCCTTCTCTGCCCCGTCCTGCTTCTGATGCTGCCCTGTTCAGTGCTGTAACTGATGGTGCTGATAATAATCCGCCTCCTTCTCTGCCCCGTCCCGCCTCTGATGCTGCCCTGTTCAGTGCTGTAACTGATGGTGCTGATAATAATCCGCCTCCTTCTCTGCCCCGTCCCGCCTCTGATGCTGCCCTGCTCAGTGCTGCACATGCTGGTTCTGAGGAGAATAATCTGCCTCCTTCTCTGCCCCATCCCTGATGCCGCCCTGCTCAGTGCTGTAACTGCTGGTGCTGAGGAGAATAATCCGCCTCCTTCTCTGCCCCGTCCCGCCTCTGATGCTGCCCTGTTCAGTGCTGTAACTGCTGGTGCTGATAATAATCCGCCTTCTTCTCTGCCCCGTCCCGCCTCTGATGTTGCCCTGCTCAGTGCTGTAACTGCTGGTGCTGAGGAGAATAATCAGCCTCCTTCTCTGCCCCGTCCCGCCTCTGATGCTGCCCTGCTCAGTGCTGTAACTGCTGGTGCTGAGGAGAATAATCCGCCTCCTTCTCTGCCCCGTCCCGCCTCTGATGCTGCCCTGCTCAGTGCTGTCACTGCTGGTGCTGAAGATAATAATCTGCCTCCTTCTCTGCCCCATCCCGCCTCTGATGCTGCTCTGCTCAGTGCTGTAACTGCTGGTGCTGAGGAGAATAATCCGCCTCCTTCTCTGCCCCGTCCCACCTCTGATGCTGCCCTGATCAGTGCTGTAACTACTGGTGCTGAGAATAATCCCCCTCCTTCTCTGCACCATCCCGCCTCTGATGCTGCCCTGATCAGTGCTGTACATGCTGGTGCTGAGGAGAATAGTCCG
The DNA here is from genome assembly GCF_028390025.1 of Pseudophryne corroboree. NCBI lineage: Eukaryota > Metazoa > Chordata > Amphibia > Anura > Myobatrachidae > Pseudophryne > Pseudophryne corroboree. Next base: position 843,277,925 of record NC_086448.1, read on the forward strand.
CCTCCTTCTCTGCCCTGTCCCGGCTCTGATGCTGCCCTTTTCAGTGCTGTAACTGCTGGTGCTGAGAATAATCCGCCTCCTTCTCTGCACCGTCCCCCCTCTGATGCTGCCCTGCTCAGTGCTGTAACTGCTGGTGCTGCAGAGAATAATCCGCCTCCTTCTCTGCCCCGTCCCGCCTCTGATGCTGCCCTGATCAGTGCAGTAACAGCTGGTGCTGAGAATAATCCGCCTCCTTCTCTGCCCCGTCCCGCCTCTGATGCTGCCCTGCTCAGTGCTGTACATGCTGGTGCTGAGGAGAATAGTCCGCCTCCTTCTCTGCCCCGTCCCGCCTCTGATGCTGCCCTGCTCAGTGCTGTAACTGCTGGTGCTGAGGAGAATAATCCGCCTCCTTCTCTGCCCCGTCCCACCTCTGATGCTGCCCTGCTCAGTGCTGTAACTGTTGGTGCTGAGAATAATCCGCCTCCTTCTCTGCTCCGTCCCCCCTCTGATGCTGCCCTGCTCAGTGCTGTAACTGCTGGTGCTGCAGAGAATAATCCGCATTCTTCTCTGCCCCGTCCCGCCTCTGATGCTGCCCTGTTCAGTGCTGTAACTGCTGGTGCTGATAATAATCCGCATCCTTCTCTGCCCCCTCTGATGTTGCCCTGCTCAGTGCTGTAACTGCTGGTGCTGAGGAGAATAATCCGCCTCCTTCTCTGCCCCGTCCCACCTCTGATGCTGCCCTGATCAGTGCTGTAACTGCTGGTGCTGAGAATAATCCGCCCACTTCTCTGCCCCATCCCGCCTCTGATGCTGCCCTGCTCAGTGCTGCACATGCTGGTGCTGAGGAGAATAATCCGCCTCCTTCTCTGCCCCGTCCCTGATGCCGCCCTGCTCAGTGCTGTACATGCTGGTGCTGAGGAGAATAATCCGCCTCCTTCTCTGCCCCGTCCCGCCTCTGATGCTTCCCTGCTCAGTGCTGCACATGCTGGTGCTGAGGAGAATAATCCGCCTCCTTCTCTGCCCCGTCCCTGATGCCGCCCTGCTCAGTGCTGTAACTGCTGGTGCTGAGGAGAATAATCCGCCTCCTTCTCTGCCCCGTCCCTGATGCCGCCCTGCTCAGTGCTGTAACTGCTGGTGCTGAGGAGAATAATCCGCCTCCTTCTCTGCCCCGTCCCACCTCTGATGCTGCCCTGCTCAGTGCTGTACATGCTGGTGCTGGGGAGAATAATCCGCCTCCTTCTCTGCGCCGTCCTGTCTCTGATGCTGCCCTGCTCAGTGCTGTAACTGCTGGTGCTGAGAATAATCCGCCCACTTCTCTGCCCCGTCCCGCCTCTGATGCTTCCCTGCTCAGTGCTGTAACTGCTGGTGCTGAGGAGAATAATCCACCTCCTTCTCTACCCTGTCCCGCCTCTAATGCTGCCCTGCTCAGTGCTGTAACTGCTGGTGCTGAGGAGAATAATCCGCCTCCTTCTCTGCCCCGTCCCACCTCTGATGCTGCCCTGATCAATGCTGTAACTGCTGGTGCTGAGGAGAATAATCCCCCTCCTTCTCTGCACCATCCCGCCTCTGATGCTGCCCTGATCAGTGCTGTTCATGCTGGTGCTGAGGAGAAAAGTCCGCCTCCTTCTCTGCCCTGTCCCGCCTCTGATGCTGCCCTGCTCAGTGCTGTAACTGCTGGTGCTGAGAATAATCCGCCTCCTTCTCTGCACCGTCCCCCCTCTGATGCTGCCCTGCTCAGTGCTGTACATGCTGGTGCTGAGGAAAATAATCCGCCTCCTTCTCTGCCCCGTCCCTCCTCTGATGCTGCCCTGATCAGTGCTGTAACTGCTGGTGCTGAGAATAATCCGCATCCTTCTCTGCCTCGTACCGCCTCTGATGCTGCCCTGTTCAGTGCTGTAACTGCTGGTGCTGATAATAATCCGCATCCTTCTCTGCCCCGTCCCGCCTCTGATGCTGCTCTGCTCAGTGCTGTACATGCTGGTGCTGAGAATAATCTGCCTCCTTCTCTGACCCCTCTGATGTTGCCCTGCTCAGTGCTGTAACTGCTGGTGCTGAGGAGAATAATCCGCCTCCTTCTCTGCCCCGTCCCTCCTCTGATGCTGCCCTGATCAGTGCTGTAACTGCTGGTGCTGAGAATAATCCGCATCCATCTCTGCCCCGTCCCGCCTCTGATGCTGCTCTGCTCAGTGCTGTACATGCTGGTGCTGAGAATAATCTGCCTCCTTCTCTGACCCCTCTGATGTTGCCCTGCTCAGTGCTGTAACTACTGGTGCTGAGGAGAATAATCCACCTCCTTCTCTGCCCCGTCCCACCTCTGATGCTGCCCTGATCAGTGCTGTAACTGCTGGTGCTGAGAATAATCCGCCCACTTCTCTGCCCCGTCCCGCCTCTGATGCTGCCCTGCTCAGTGCTGCACATGCTGGTGCTGAGGAGAATAATCCGCCTCCTTCTCTGCCCCGTCCCTGATGCCGCCCTGCTCAGTGCTGTAACTGCTGGTGCTGAGGAGAATAATCCGCCTCCTTCTCTGCCTCATCCCACCTCTGATGCTGCCCTGCTCAGTGCTGTACATGCTGGTGCTGAGGAGAATAATCCGCCTCCTTCTCTGCCCCGTCCCTGATGCCGCCCTGCTCAGTGCTGTAACTGCTGGTGCTGAGGAGAATAATCCGCCTCCTTCTCTGCCCCATCCCTGATGCTGCCCTGCTCAGTGCCGTAACTGCTGGTGCTGAGGAGAATAATCCGCCTCCTTCTCTGCCCCGTCCCGCCTCTGATGCTGCCCTGCTCAGTGCTGTAACTGCTGGTGCTAAGGAGAATAATCCACCTCCTTCTCTGCGCCGTCCTACCTCTGATGCTGCCATGCTCAGTGCTGTAACTGCTGGTGCTGAGGAGAATAATCCGCCTCCTTCTCTGCCCCGTCCCGGCTCTGATCCTGTCCTGCTCAGTGCTGTAACTGCTGGTGCTGAGGAGAATAATCCGCCTCCTTCTCTGCCCCGTCCCGCCTCTGATGCTGACCTGCTCAGTGCTGTAACTGCTGGTGCTGCAGAGAATAATCCGCCTCCTTCTCTGCCCCGTCCCACCTCTGATGCTGCCCTGTTCAGTGCTGTAACTGCTGGTGCTGATAATAATCCGCCTCCTTCTCTGCCCCGTCCCGCCTCTGATGCTGCTCTGCTCAGTGCTGTAACTGCTGGTGCTGAGAATAATCCACCTCCTTCTCTGCCCTTTCTGATGTTGACCTGCTCAGTGCTGTAACTGCTGGTGCTGAGGAGAATAATCAGCCTCCTTCTCTGCCCCGTCCCACCTCTGATGCTGCCGTGCTCAGTGCTGTAACTGCTGGTGCTGAGGAGAATAATCCACCTCCTTCTCTGCCCCGTCCCGCCTCTGATGCTGCCCTGCTCAGTGCTGTAACTGCTGGTGCTGAGGAGAATAATCCGCCTCCTACTCTGTCCCGTCTCTGATGCTGCCCTGCTCAGTGCTGTAACTGCTGGTGCTGAAGAGAATAATCTGCCTCCTTCTCTGCCCCGTCCTGCCTCTGATGCTGCCCTGCTCAGTGCTGTAACTGCTGGTGCTGAGAATAATCAGCCCACTTCTCTGCCCCGTCCCGCCTCTGATGCTGCCCTGCTCAGTGCTGTAACTGCTGGTGCTGAGAATAATCCGCCCACTTCTCTGCCCCGTCCCGCCTCTGATGCTGCCCTGCTCAGTGCTGTAACTGCTGGTGCTGAGAATAATCCGCCTCATTCTCAGCCCCGTCCCACCTCTGATGCTTCCCTGCTCAGTGCTGTAACTGCTGGTGCTGAGGAGAATAATCCGCCTCCTTCTCTGCCCCGTCCACCTCTGATGCTGCCCTGCTCAGTGCTGTAACTGCTGGTGCTGAGAATAATCCGCCCACTTCTCTGCCCCGTCCCGCCTCTGATGCTGCCCTGCTCAGTGCTGTAACTGCTGGTGCTGAGAATAATCCGCCCACTTCTCTGCCCCGTCCCGCCTCTGATGCTGCCCTGCTCAGTGCTGTAACTGCTGGTGCTGAGAATAATCCGCCTCCTTCTCTTCCCCGTCCCGCCTCTGATGCTGCCGTGCTAAGTGCTGTAACTGCTGGTGCTGAGGAGAATAATCCACCTCCTTCTCTTCCCCGTCCCGCCTCTGATGCTGCCCTGCTCAGTGCTGTAACTGCTGGTGCTGAGAATAATCCGCCTCCTTCTCTTCCCCGTCCCGCCTCTGATGCTGCCCTGCTCAGTGCTGTAACTGCTGGTGCTGAGAATAATCCGCCTCCTTCTCTTCCCCGTCCCGCCTCTGATGCTGCCCTGCTCAGTGCTGTAACTGCTGGTGCTGAGAATAATCCGCCTCCTTCTCTTCCCCGTCCCGCCTCTGATGCTGCCCTGCTCAGTGCTGTAACTGCTGGTGCTGAGAATAATCCGCCCACTTCTCTGCCCCGTCCCGCCTCTGATGCTGCCCTGCTCAGTGCTGTAACTGCTGGTGCTGAGAATAATCCGCCTCCTTCTCTTCCCCGTCCCGCCTCTGATGCTGCCGTGCTAAGTGCTGTAACTGCTCGTGCTGAGGAGGATAATCTGCCTCCTTCTCTGCCCCGTCCCGCCTCTGATGCTGCTCTGCTCAGTGCTGTAACTGCTGGTGCTGAGGAGAATAATCCGCCTCCTTCTCTGCCCCGTCCTGCCTCTAATGCTGCCCTGCTCAGTGCTGTAACTGCTGGTGCTGAGAATAATCCGCCTCTTTCACTGCCCCTTCCCACCTCTGATGCTGCCCTGATCAGTGCTGTAACTACTGGTGCTGAGAATAATCCCCCTCCTTCTCTGCACCATCCCGCCTCTGAAGCTGCCCTGATCAGTGCTGTACATGCTGGTGCTGAGAATAATCCGCCTCCTTCTCTGCACCGTCCCGCCTCTGATGCTGCCCTGCTCAGTGCTGTACATGCTGGTGCTGAGGAGAATAGTCCGCCTCCTTCTCTGCCCCGTCCCGCCTCTGATGCTGCCCTTTTCAGTGCTGTAACTGCTGGTGCTGATAATAATCCGCATCCATCTCTGCCCCGTCCCGCCTCTGATGCTGCTCTGCTCAGTGCTGTACATGCTGGTGCTGAGAATAATCCGCCTCCTTCTCTGACCCCTCTGATGTTGCCCTGCTCAGTGCTGTAACTGCTGGTGCTGAGGAGAATAATCCGCCTCCTTCTCTGCCCCGTCCCGCCTCTGATGCTGCCATGCTCAGTGCTGTAACTACTGGTGCTGAGGAGAATAATCCACCTCCTTCTCTGCCCCGTCCCACCTCTGATGCTGCCCTGATCAGTGCTGTAACTGCTGGTGCTGAGAATAATCCGCCCACTTCTCTGCCCCGTCCCGCCTCTGATGCTGCCCTGCTCAGTGCTGCACATGCTGGTGCTGAGGAGAATAATCCGCCTCCTTCTCTGCCCCGTCCCTGATGCCGCCCTGCTCAGTGCTGTAACTGCTGGTGCTGAGGAGAATAATCCGCCTCCTTCTCTGCCCCGCCCTGCTCAGTGCTGTAACTGCTGGTGCTGAGGAGAATAATCCGCCTCCTTCTCTGCCTCATCCCGCCTCTGATGCTGCCCTGCTCAGTGCTCCACATGCTGGTGCTGAGGAGAATAATCCGCCTCCTTCTCTGCGCCGTCCTGCCTCTGATGCTGCCCTGCTCAGTGCTGTAACTGCTGGTGCTGAGGAGAATAATCCGCCTCCTTCTCTGCCCCGTCCCGGCTCTGATGCTGCTCTGCTCAGTGCTGTACGTGCTGGTGCTGAGGAGAATAATCCGCCTCCTTCTCTGTCCCGTCCCGGCTCTGATGCTGTCCTGCTCAGTGCTGTAACTGCTGGTGCTGAGGAGAATAATCCGCCTCCTTCTCTGCCCCGTCCCGCCTGTGATGCTGCCCTGCTCAGTGCTGTAACTGCTGGTGCTGAGGAGAATTATCCGCCGCCTCCTCTGCCCCGTCCCGCCTCTGATGCTGCCCTGCTCAGTGCTGTAACTGCTGGTGCTGAGGAGAATAATCCGCCTCCTTCTCTGCCCCGTCCCGCCTCTGATGCTGACCTGCTCAGTGCTGTAACTGCTGGTGCTGCAGAGAATAATCCGCCTCCTTCTCTGCCCCGTCCCACCTCTGATGCTGCCCTGTTCAGTGCTGTAACTGCTGGTGCTGATAATAATCCGCCTCCTTCTCTGCCCCGTCCCGCCTCTGATGCTGCTCTGCTCAGTGCTGTACATGCTGGTGCTGAGAATAATCCACCTCCTTCTCTGCCCCCTCTGATGTTGACCTGCTCAGTGCTGTAACTGCTGGTGCTGAGGAGAATAATCAGCCTCCTTCTCTGCCCCGTCCCGCCTCTGATGCTGCCGTGCTCAGTGCTGTAACTGCTGGTGCTGAGGAGAATAATCCACCTCCTTCTCTGCCCCGTCCCGCCTCTGATGCTGCCCTGCTCAGTGCTGTAACTGCTGGTGCTGAGGAGAATAATCCGCCTCCTACTCTGTCCCGTCTCTGATGCTGCCCTGCTCAGTGCTGTAACTGCTGGTGCTGAGAATAATCCGTCCCCTTCTCTGCCCCGTCCCACCTCTGATGCTGCTCTGCTCAGTGCTGTCACTGCTGGTGCTGAAGAGAATAATCTGCCCACTTCTCTGCCCCGTCCTGCCTCTGATGCTGCCCTGCTCAGTGCTGTAACTGCTGGTGCTGAGAATAATCAGCCCACTTCTCTGCCCCGTCCCGCCTCTGATGCTGCCCTGCTCAGTGCTGTAACTGCTGGTGCTGAGAATAATCCGCCCACTTCTCTGCCCCGTCCCGCCTCTGATGCTGCCGTGCTAAGTGCTGTAACTGCTGGTGCTGAGGAGAATAATCCACCTCCTTCTCTTCCCCGTCCCGCCTCTGATGCTGCTCTGCTCAGTGCTGTAACTGCTGGTGCTGAGGAGAATAATCCGCCTCCTTCTCTGCCCCGTCCTGCCTCTAATGCTGCCCTGCTCAGTGCTGTAACTGCTGGTGCTGAGAATAATCCGCCTCTTTCACTGCCCCGTCCCACCTCTGATGCTGCCCTGATCAGTGCTGTAACTACTGGTGCTGAGAATAATCCGCCTCCTTCTCTGCACCATCCCGCCTCTGAAGCTGCCCTGATCAGTGCTGTACATGCTGGTGCTGAGAATAATCCGCCTCCTTCTCTGCACCGTCCCGCCTCTGATGCTGCCCTGCTCAGTGCTGTAACTGCTGGTGCTGCAGAGAATAATCCGCATCCTTCTCTGCCCCGTCCCGCCTCTGATGCTGCCCTGCTCAGTGCTGTAACTGCTGGTGCTGCAGAGAATAATCCGCATCCTTCTCTGCCCCGTCCCGCCTCTGATGCTGCCCTGTTCAGTGCTGTAACTGCTGGTGCTGAGGAGAATAATCCGCCTCCATCTCTGCCCCGTCCCTCCTCTGATGCTGCCCTGCTCAGTGTTGTACATGCTGGTGCTGAGGAGAATAATCCACCTCCTTCTCTACCCCGTCCCCCCTCTGATGCTGCCCTGCTCAGTGCTGTAACTGCTGGTGCTGAGGAGAATAATCCGCATCCTTCTCTGCCCCGTCCCGCCTCTGATGCTGCCCTGCTCAGTGCTGCACATGCTGGTGCTGAGGAGAATAATCCGCATCCTTCTCTGCCCCGTCCCGCCTCTGATGCTGCCCTGCTCAGTGCTGTAACTGCTGGTGCTGCAGAGAATAATCCGCATCCTTCTCTGCCCCGTCCCGCCTCTGATGCTGCCCTGTTCAGTGCTGTAACTGCTGGTGCTGAGGAGAATAATCCGCCTCCATCTCTGCCCCGTCCCTCCTCTGATGCTGCCCTGCTCAGTGTTGTACATGCTGGTGCTGAGGAGAATAATCCACCTCCTTCTCTGCCCCGCCCCGCCTCTGATGCTGACCTGCTCAGTGCTGTACATGCTGGTGCTGAGAATAATCTGCCTCCTTCTCTGACCCCTCTGATGTTGCCCTGCTCAGTGCTGTAACTGCTGGTGCTGAGGAGAATAATCCGCCTCCTTCTCTGCCCCGTCCCGCCTCTGATGCTGCCATGCTCAGTGCTGTAACTGCTGGTGCTGAGAATAATCCGCCCACTTCTCTGCCCCGTCCCGCCTCTGATGCTGCCCTGCTCAGTGCTGTAACTGCTGGTGCTGAGGAGAATAATCCGCCTCCTTCTCTGCCCCGTCCCTGATGCCGCCCTGCTCAGTGCTGTAACTGCTGGTGCTGAGGAGAATAATCCGCCTCCTTCTCTGCCCCATCCCTGATGCTGCCCTGCTCAGTGCTGTAACTGCTGGTGCTGAGGAGAATAATCCGCCTCCTTCTCTGCCCCGTCCCGCCTCTGATGCTGACCTGCTCAGTGCTGTAACTGCTGGTGCTGCAGAGAATAATCCGCCTCCTTCTCTGCCCCGTCCCACCTCTGATGCTGCCCTGTTCAGTGCTGTAACTGCTGGTGCTGATAATAATCCGCCTCCTTCTCTGCCCCGTCCCGCCTCTGATGCTGCTCTGCTCAGTGCTGTAACTGCTGGTGCTGAGAATAATCCACCTCCTTCTCTGCCCTTTCTGATGTTGACCTGCTCAGTGCTGTAACTGCTGGTGCTGAGGAGAATAATCAGCCTCCTTCTCTGCCCCGTCCCACCTCTGATGCTGCCGTGCTCAGTGCTGTAACTGCTGGTGCTGAGGAGAATAATCCACCTCCTTCTCTGCCCCGTCCCGCCTCTGATGCTGCCCTGCTCAGTGCTGTAACTGCTGGTGCTGAGGAGAATAATCCGCCTCCTACTCTGTCCCGTCTCTGATGCTGCCCTGCTCAGTGCTGTAACTGCTGGTGCTGAAGAGAATAATCTGCCTCCTTCTCTGCCCCGTCCTGCCTCTGATGCTGCCCTGCTCAGTGCTGTAACTGCTGGTGCTGAGAATAATCAGCCCACTTCTCTGCCCCGTCCCGCCTCTGATGCTGCCCTGCTCAGTGCTGTAACTGCTGGTGCTGAGAATAATCCGCCCACTTCTCTGCCCCGTCCCGCCTCTGATGCTGCCCTGCTCAGTGCTGTAACTGCTGGTGCTGAGAATAATCCGCCTCATTCTCAGCCCCGTCCCACCTCTGATGCTTCCCTGCTCAGTGCTGTAACTGCTGGTGCTGAGGAGAATAATCCGCCTCCTTCTCTGCCCCGTCCACCTCTGATGCTGCCCTGCTCAGTGCTGTAACTGCTGGTGCTGAGAATAATCCGCCCACTTCTCTGCCCCGTCCCGCCTCTGATGCTGCCCTGCTCAGTGCTGTAACTGCTGGTGCTGAGAATAATCCGCCCACTTCTCTGCCCCGTCCCGCCTCTGATGCTGCCCTGCTCAGTGCTGTAACTGCTGGTGCTGAGAATAATCCGCCTCCTTCTCTTCCCCGTCCCGCCTCTGATGCTGCCGTGCTAAGTGCTGTAACTGCTGGTGCTGAGGAGAATAATCCACCTCCTTCTCTTCCCCGTCCCGCCTCTGATGCTGCCCTGCTCAGTGCTGTAACTGCTGGTGCTGAGAATAATCCGCCTCCTTCTCTTCCCCGTCCCGCCTCTGATGCTGCCCTGCTCAGTGCTGTAACTGCTGGTGCTGAGAATAATCCGCCTCCTTCTCTTCCCCGTCCCGCCTCTGATGCTGCCCTGCTCAGTGCTGTAACTGCTGGTGCTGAGAATAATCCGCCTCCTTCTCTTCCCCGTCCCGCCTCTGATGCTGCCCTGCTCAGTGCTGTAACTGCTGGTGCTGAGAATAATCCGCCCACTTCTCTGCCCCGTCCCGCCTCTGATGCTGCCCTGCTCAGTGCTGTAACTGCTGGTGCTGAGAATAATCCGCCTCCTTCTCTTCCCCGTCCCGCCTCTGATGCTGCCGTGCTAAGTGCTGTAACTGCTCGTGCTGAGGAGGATAATCTGCCTCCTTCTCTGCCCCGTCCCGCCTCTGATGCTGCTCTGCTCAGTGCTGTAACTGCTGGTGCTGAGGAGAATAATCCGCCTCCTTCTCTGCCCCGTCCTGCCTCTAATGCTGCCCTGCTCAGTGCTGTAACTGCTGGTGCTGAGAATAATCCGCCTCTTTCACTGCCCCGTCCCACCTCTGATGCTGCCCTGATCAGTGCTGTAACTACTGGTGCTGAGAATAATCCCCCTCCTTCTCTGCACCATCCCGCCTCTGAAGCTGCCCTGATCAGTGCTGTACATGCTGGTGCTGAGAATAATCCGCCTCCTTCTCTGCACCGTCCCGCCTCTGATGCTGCCCTGCTCAGTGCTGTACATGCTGGTGCTGAGGAGAATAGTCCGCCTCCTTCTCTGCCCCGTCCCGCCTCTGATGCTGCCCTTTTCAGTGCTGTAACTGCTGGTGCTGATAATAATCCGCATCCATCTCTGCCCCGTCCCGCCTCTGATGCTGCTCTGCTCAGTGCTGTACATGCTGGTGCTGAGAATAATCCGCCTCCTTCTCTGACCCCTCTGATGTTGCCCTGCTCAGTGCTGTAACTGCTGGTGCTGAGGAGAATAATCCGCCTCCTTCTCTGCCCCGTCCCGCCTCTGATGCTGCCATGCTCAGTGCTGTAACTACTGGTGCTGAGGAGAATAATCCACCTCCTTCTCTGCCCCGTCCCACCTCTGATGCTGCCCTGATCAGTGCTGTAACTGCTGGTGCTGAGAATAATCCGCCCACTTCTCTGCCCCGTCCCGCCTCTGATGCTGCCCTGCTCAGTGCTGCACATGCTGGTGCTGAGGAGAATAATCCGCCTCCTTCTCTGCCCCGTCCCTGATGCCGCCCTGCTCAGTGCTGTAACTGCTGGTGCTGAGGAGAATAATCCGCCTCCTTCTCTGCCCCGCCCTGCTCAGTGCTGTAACTGCTGGTGCTGAGGAGAATAATCCGCCTCCTTCTCTGCCTCATCCCGCCTCTGATGCTGCCCTGCTCAGTGCTGCACATGCTGGTGCTGAGGAGAATAATCCGCCTCCTTCTCTGCGCCGTCCTGCCTCTGATGCTGCCCTGCTCAGTGCTGTAACTGCTGGTGCTGAGGAGAATAATCCGCCTCCTTCTCTGCCCCGTCCCGGCTCTGATGCTGCTCTGCTCAGTGCTGTACGTGCTGGTGCTGAGGAGAATAATCCGCCTCCTTCTCTGTCCCGTCCCGGCTCTGATGCTGTCCTGCTCAGTGCTGTAACTGCTGGTGCTGAGGAGAATAATCCGCCTCCTTCTCTGCCCCGTCCCGCCTGTGATGCTGCCCTGCTCAGTGCTGTAACTGCTGGTGCTGAGGAGAATTATCCGCCGCCTCCTCTGCCCCGTCCCGCCTCTGATGCTGCCCTGCTCAGTGCTGTAACTGCTGGTGCTGAGGAGAATAATCCGCCTCCTTCTCTGCCCCGTCCCGCCTCTGATGCTGACCTGCTCAGTGCTGTAACTGCTGGTGCTGCAGAGAATAATCCGCCTCCTTCTCTGCCCCGTCCCACCTCTGATGCTGCCCTGTTCAGTGCTGTAACTGCTGGTGCTGATAATAATCCGCCTCCTTCTCTGCCCCGTCCCGCCTCTGATGCTGCTCTGCTCAGTGCTGTACATGCTGGTGCTGAGAATAATCCACCTCCTTCTCTGCCCCCTCTGATGTTGACCTGCTCAGTGCTGTAACTGCTGGTGCTGAGGAGAATAATCAGCCTCCTTCTCTGCCCCGTCCCGCCTCTGATGCTGCCGTGCTCAGTGCTGTAACTGCTGGTGCTGAGGAGAATAATCCACCTCCTTCTCTGCCCCGTCCCGCCTCTGATGCTGCCCTGCTCAGTGCTGTAACTGCTGGTGCTGAGGAGAATAATCCGCCTCCTACTCTGTCCCGTCTCTGATGCTGCCCTGCTCAGTGCTGTAACTGCTGGTGCTGAGAATAATCCGTCCCCTTCTCTGCCCCGTCCCACCTCTGATGCTGCTCTGCTCAGTGCTGTCACTGCTGGTGCTGAAGAGAATAATCTGCCCACTTCTCTGCCCCGTCCTGCCTCTGATGCTGCCCTGCTCAGTGCTGTAACTGCTGGTGCTGAGAATAATCAGCCCACTTCTCTGCCCCGTCCCGCCTCTGATGCTGCCCTGCTCAGTGCTGTAACTGCTGGTGCTGAGAATAATCCGCCCACTTCTCTGCCCCGTCCCGCCTCTGATGCTGCCGTGCTAAGTGCTGTAACTGCTGGTGCTGAGGAGAATAATCCACCTCCTTCTCTTCCCCGTCCCGCCTCTGATGCTGCTCTGCTCAGTGCTGTAACTGCTGGTGCTGAGGAGAATAATCCGCCTCCTTCTCTGCCCCGTCCTGCCTCTAATGCTGCCCTGCTCAGTGCTGTAACTGCTGGTGCTGAGAATAATCCGCCTCTTTCACTGCCCCGTCCCACCTCTGATGCTGCCCTGATCAGTGCTGTAACTACTGGTGCTGAGAATAATCCGCCTCCTTCTCTGCACCATCCCGCCTCTGAAGCTGCCCTGATCAGTGCTGTACATGCTGGTGCTGAGAATAATCCGCCTCCTTCTCTGCACCGTCCCGCCTCTGATGCTGCCCTGCTCAGTGCTGTAACTGCTGGTGCTGCAGAGAATAATCCGCATCCTTCTCTGCCCCGTCCCGCCTCTGATGCTGCCCTGCTCAGTGCTGTAACTGCTGGTGCTGCAGAGAATAATCCGCATCCTTCTCTGCCCCGTCCCGCCTCTGATGCTGCCCTGTTCAGTGCTGTAACTGCTGGTGCTGAGGAGAATAATCCGCCTCCATCTCTGCCCCGTCCCTCCTCTGATGCTGCCCTGCTCAGTGTTGTACATGCTGGTGCTGAGGAGAATAATCCACCTCCTTCTCTACCCCGTCCCCCCTCTGATGCTGCCCTGCTCAGTGCTGTAACTGCTGGTGCTGCAGAGAATAATCCGCCTCCTTCTCTGCACCATCCCGCCTCTGAAGCTGCCCTGATCAGTGCTGTACATGCTGGTGCTGAGAATAATCCGCCTCCTTCTCTGCACCGTCCCGCCTCTGATGCTGCCCTGCTCAGTGCTGTAACTGCTGGTGCTGCAGAGAATAATCCGCATCCTTCTCTGCCCTGTCCCCCCTCTGATGCTGCCCTGCTCAGTGCTGTAACTGCTGGTGCTGCAGAGAATAATCCGCATCCTTCTCTGCCCCGTCCCGCCTCTGATGCTGCCCTGTTCAGTGCTGTAACTGCTGGTGCTGAGGAGAATAATCCGCCTCCATCTCTGCCCCGTCCCTCCTCTGATGCTGCCCTGCTCAGTGTTGTACATGCTGGTGCTGAGGAGAATAATCCACCTCCTTCTCTGCCCCGCCCCGCCTCTGATGCTGACCTGCTCAGTGCTGTACATGCTGGTGCTGAGAATAATCTGCCTCCTTCTCTGACCCCTCTGATGTTGCCCTGCTCAGTGCTGTAACTGCTGGTGCTGAGGAGAATAATCCGCCTCCTTCTCTGCCCCGTCCCGCCTCTGATGCTGCCCTGCTCAGTGCTGTAACTGCTGGTGCTGAGAATAATCCGCCCACTTCTCTGCCCCGTCCCGCCTCTGATGCTGCCCTGCTCAGTGCTGCACATGCTGGTGCTGAGGAGAATAATCCGCCTCCTTCTCTGCCCCGTCCCTGATGCCGCCCTGCTCAGTGCTGTAACTGCTGGTGCTGAGGAGAATAATCCGCCTCCTTCTCTGCCCCATCCCTGATGCTGCCCTGCTCAGTGCTGTAACTGCTGGTGCTGAGGAGAATAATCCGCCTCCTTCTCTGCCCCATCCCTGATGCTGCCCTGCTCAGTGCTGTACATGCTGGTGCTGAGGAGAATAATCCGCCTCCTTCTCTGCGCCGTCCTGCCTCTGATGCTGCCCTGCTCAGTGCTGTAACTGCTGATGCTGAGGAGAATAATCCGCCTCCTTCTCTGCCCCGTCCCGGCTCTGATGCTGCCCTGCTCAGTGCTGTACGTGCTGGTGCTGAGGAGAATAATCCGCCTCCTTCTCTGTCCCGTCCCGGCTCTGATGCTGTCCTGCTCAGTGCTGTAACTGCTGGTGCTGAGGAGAATAATCCGCCTCCTTCTCTGCCCCGTCCCGCCTCTGATGCTTCCCTGCTCAGTGCTGTAACTGGTGGTGCTGAGGAGAATAATCCGCCTCCTTCTCTGCCCCGTCCCGCCTCTGATGCTGCCCTGCTCAGTGCTGTAACTGCTGGTGCTGCAGAGAATAATCCGCCTCCTTCTCTGCCCCGTCCCGCCTCTGATGCTGCCCTGCTCAGTGCTGTAACTGCTGGTGCTGAGGAGAATAATCTGCCTCCTTCTCTGCCCCGTCCCGCCTCTGATGCTGCTCTGCTCAGTGCTGTACATGCTGGTGCTGAGAATAATCCACCTCCTTCGCTGCCCCCTCTGATGTTGACCTGCTCAGTGCTGTAACTGCTGGTGCTGAGGAGAATAATCAGCCTCCTTCTCTGCCCCGTCCCGCCTCTGATGCTGCCGTGCTCAGTGCTGTAACTGCTGGTGCTGAGGAGAATAATCCACCTCCTTCTCTGCCCCGTCCCGTCTCTGATGCTGCCCTGCTCAGTGCTGTAACTGCTGGTGCTGAGGAGAATAATCCGCCTCCTACTCTGTCCCGTCTCTGATGCTGCCCTGCTCAGTGCTGTAACTGCTGGTGCTGAGAATAATCCGTCCCCTTCTCTGCCCCGTCCCGCCTCTGATGCTGCCCTGCTCAGTGCTGTCACTGCTGGTGCTGAAGAGAATAATCTGCCCACTTCTCTGCCCCGTCCTGCCTCTGATGCTGCCCTGCTCAGTGCTGTAACTGCTGGTGCTGAGAATAATCAGCCCACTTCTCTGCCCCGTCCCGCCTCTGATGCTGCCCTGCTCAGTGCTGTAACTGCTGGTGCTGAGAATAATCCGCCCACTTCTCTGCCCCGTCCCGCCTCTGATGCTGCCCTGCTCAGTGCTGTAACTGCTGGTGCTGAGGAGAATAATCCGCCTCCTTCTCTGCCCCGTCCCACCTCTGATGCTGCCCTGCTCAGTGCTGTAACGGCTGGTGCTGAGGAGAATAATCCGCCTCCTTCTCTGCCCCGTCCCTCCTCTGATGCTGCCCTTTTCAGTGCTGTAACTGCTGGTGCTGAGAATAATCCGCCACCTTCTCTGCCCCGTCCCGCCTCTGATGCTGTCCTGCTCAGTGCTGTACATGCTGGTGCTGAGGAGAATAATCCGCCTCCTTCTCTGCACCGTCCCCCCTCTGATGCTGCCCTGCTCAGTGCTGTAACTGCTGGTGCTGCAGAGAATAATCCGCCTCCTTCTCTGCCCCGTCCTGCCTCTGATGCTGCCCTGCTCAGTGCTGTAACTGCTGGTGCTGAGGAGAATAATCCGCCTCCTTCTCTGCCCGGTCCCGCCTCTGATGCTGCCCTGCTCAGTGCTGTAACTGCTGGTGCTGAGGAGAATAATCCGCCTCCTTCTCTGCCCGGTCCCGCCTCTGATGCTGCCCTGCTCAGTGCTGTAACTGCTGGTGCTGAGAATAATCCGCCTCCTTCTCTGCCCCGTCCCGGCTCTGATGTTGCCCTGCTCAGTGCTGTAACTGCTGGTGCTGAGGAGAATAATGCGCCTCCTTCTCTGCCCCGTCCTGCCCCGATGCTGCCCTGCTCAGTGCTGTAACTGCTGGTGCTGAGAATAATCCGCCTCCTTCTCTGCCCCGTCCCGCCTCTGATGCTGCCCTGCTCAGTGCTGTACATGCTGGTGCTGAGGAGAATAATCCGCCTCCTTCTCTGCCCCGACCCACCTCTGATGCTGCCCTGCTCAGTGCTGTAACTGCTGGTGCTGAGGAGAATAATCCCCCTCCTTCTCTGCCCCGTCCCGCCTCTGATGCTGCCCTGCTCAGTGCTGTACATGCTGGTGCTGAGGAGAATAATCCGCCTCCTTCTCTGCCCCGACCCACCTCTGATGCTGCCCTGCTCAGTGCTGTACATGCTGGCGCTGAGGAGAATAATCCGCCTCCTTCTCTGCCCCGTCCCGTCTCTGATGCTGCCCTGCTCAGTGCTGTAACTGCTGGTGCTGAGGAGAATAATCCACCTCCTTCTCTGCCCTGTCCCGCCTCTGATGCTGCCCTGCTCAGTGCTGTAACTGCTGGTGCTGAGGAGAATAATCCGTCCCCTTCTCTGCCCCGTCCCGCCTCTGATGCTGCCCTGATCAGTGCTGTAACTGCTGGTGCTGAGAATAATCCGCCTCCTTCTCTGCCCCGTCCCGGCTCTGATGTTGCCCTGCTCAATTGCTCAGTGCTGTAACTGCTGGTGCTGAGGAGAATAATCCGCCTCCTTCTCTGCCCCGATGCTGCCCTGCTCAGTGCTGTAACTGCTGGTGCTGAGAATAATTCACCTCTTTCTCTGCCTAGTCCCGCCTCTGATGCTCCCCTGCTCAGTGCTGTACATGCTGGGGCTGAGGAGAATAATCTGCCTCCTTCTCTGCCCCGTCCCGCCTCTGATGCTGCCCTGCTCAGTGCTGTACATGCTGGTGCTGAGGAGAATAATCCGCCTCCTTCTCTGCCCTGTCCCGCCTCTGATGCTGACCTGCTCAGTGCTGTAACTGCTGGTGCTGCAGAGAATAATCCACCTCCTTCTCTGCCCCGTCCTGCCTCTGATGCTGTCCTGCTCAGTGCTGTAACTGCTGGTGCTGAGAATAATCTGCCTCCTTCTCTGCCCCGTCCCGCCTCTGATGCTGCCCTGCTCAGTGCTGTACATGCTGGTGCTGAGGAGAATAATCCGCCTCCTTCTCTGCCCCGACCCACCTCTGATGCTGCCCTGCTCAGTGCTGTAACTGCTGGTGCTGCAGAGAATAATCCACCTCCTTCTCTGCCCCGTCCCACCTCTGATGCTGCCCTGCTCAGTGCTGTAACTGCTGGTGCTGAGGAGAATAATCCACCTCCTTCTCTGCCCCGTCCCACCTCTGATGCTGCCCTGATCAGTACTGTAACTGCTGGTGCTGAGAATAATCCGCCTCCTTCTCTGCCCCGTCCCGCCTCTGATGCTGCCCTGCTCAGTGCTGTACATGCTGGTGCTGAGGAGAATAATCCATCTCCTTCTCTGCCTCGTCCCACCTCTGATGCTGCCCTGCTCAGTGCTGTAACTGCTGGTGCTGAGGAGAATAATCTGCCTCCTTCTCTGCCCCGTCCCGCCTCTGATGCTGCCCTGCTCAGTGCTGTACATGCTGGTCCTGAGGAGAATAATCCACCTCCTCCTCTGCCAAGTCCCTCCTCTGTTGCTGCCCTGCTCAGTGCTGTAACTGCTGGTGCTGAGGAGAATAATCTGCCTCCTTCTCTGCCTCGTCCCACCTCTGATGCTGCCCTGCTCAGTGCTGTAACTTCTGGTGCTGAGGAGAATAATCCGCCTCCTTCTCTGCCCTGTCCCGCCTCTGATGCTGACCTGCTCAGTGCTGTAACTGCTGGTGCTGCAGAGAATAATCCACCTCCTTCTCTGCCCCGTCCTGCCTCTGATGCTGCCCTGCTCAGTGCTGTAACTGCTGGTGCTGAGGAGAATAATCCGTTTCCTTCTCTTGCTCGTCCCGCCTCTGATTCTGCCCTGCTCAGTGCTGTAACTGCTGGTGCTGAGGATAATAATCCGTTTCCTTCTCTTGCTCGTCCCGCCTCTGATGCTGCCCTGCTCAGTGCTGTAACTGCTGGTGCTGAGAATAATCCGCCTCCTTCTCTGTCCCGTCCCGGTTCTGATGCTGCCCTGCTCAGTGCTGTAACTGCTGGTGCTGAGGAGAATAATTCACCTCCTTCTCTGCCTAGTCCAGCCTCTGATGCTCCCCTGCTCAGTGCTGTAACTGCTGGTGCTGAGGAGAATAATCCACCTCCTTCTCTGCCCCGTCCCACCTCTGATGCTGCCCTGCTCAGTGCTGTACATGCTGGTGCTGAGGAGAATAATCCGCCTCCTTCTCTGCCTCGTCCCACCTCTGATGCTGCCCTGCTCAGTGCTGTAACTGCTGGTGCTGAGGTGAATAATCTGCCTTGTTCTCTGTCCCGTCTCTGATGCTGCCCTGCTCAGTGCTGTAACTGCTGGTGCTGAGGAGAATAATCCGCCTCCTTCTCTGCCCCGTCCCGCCACTGATGCTGCCCTGCTCAGTGCTGTAACTGCTGGTGCTGAAGAGAATAATCTGCCTTCTTCTCTGCCCCGTCCTGGGTCTGATGCTGCCCCGCTCAGTGCTGTAACTGCTGGTGCTGAGAATAATCCACCCACTTCTCTGCCCCGTCCCACCTCTGATGCTGCTCTGCTCAGTGCTGTACATGCTGGTGCTGAGGAGAATAATCCGCCTCCTTCTCTGCCCCGTCCCGCCTCTGATGCTGCCCTGCTCAGTGCTGTAACTGCTGGTGCTGAGAATAATCTGCCCACTTCTCTGCCCCGTCCCGCCTCTGATGCTGCCCTGCTCAGTGCTGTAAATGCTGGTGCTGAGAATAATCCGCCTCCTTCTCTGCCCCATCCTGCCTCTGATGCTGCCCTGCTCAGTGCTGTAACTGCTGGTGCTGAGGAGAATAATCTGTCTCCTTCTCTGCCCCGTCCCGCCTCTGATGCTGCCCTGCTCAGTGCTGTAACTGCTGGTACTGCAGAGAATAATCCGCCTCCTTCTCTGCCCCATCCTGCCTCTGATGCTGCCCTGCTCAGTGCTGTAACTGCTGGTGCTGAGGAGAATAATCTGCCTCCTTCTCTGCCTCGTCCCGCCTCTGATGCTGCCCTGATCAGTACTGTAACTGCTGGTGCTGAGAATAATCCGCCTCCTTCTCTGCCCCGTCCCGCCTCTGATGCTGCCCTGCTCAGTGCTGTACATGCTGGTGCTGAGGAGAATAATCCATCTCCTTCTCTGCCTCGTCCCACCTCTGATGCTGCCCTGCTCAGTGCTGTAACTGCTGGTGCTGAGGAGAATAATCTGCCTCCTTCTCTGCCCCGTCCCGCCTCTGATGCTGCCCTGCTCAGTGCTGTACATGCTGGTCCTGAGGAGAATAATCCACCTCCTCCTCTGCCAAGTCCCTCCTCTGTTGCTGCCCTGCTCAGTGCTGTAACTGCTGGTGCTGAGGAGAATAATCTGCCTCCTTCTCTGCCTCGTCCCACCTCTGATGCTGACCTGCTCAGTGCTGTAACTGCTGGTGCTGCAGAGAATAATCCACCTCCTTCTCTGCCCCGTCCTGCCTCTGATGCTGCCCTGCTCAGTGCTGTAACTGCTGGTGCTGAGGAGAATAATCCGTTTCCTTCTCTTGCTCGTCCCGCCTCTGATTCTGCCCTGCTCAGTGCTGTAACTGCTGGTGCTGAGGAGAATAATCCGCCTCCTTCTCTGCCCCATCCCTGATGCTGCCCTGCTCAGTGCTGTAACTGCTGGTGCTGAGGAGAATAATCCGTTTCCTTCTCTTGCTCGTCCCGCCTCTGATGCTGCCCTGCTCAGTGCTGTAACTGCTGGTGCTGAGAATAATCCGCCTCCTTCTCTGTCCCGTCCCGGTTCTGATGCTGCCCTGCTCAGTGCTGTAACTGCTGGTGCTGAGGAGAATAATCCACCTCCTTCTCTGCCCCGTCCCACCTCTGATGCTGCCCTGCTCAGTGCTGTACATGCTGGTGCTGAGGAGAATAATCCGCCTCCTTCTCTGCCTCGTCCCACCTCTGATGCTGCCCTGCTCAGTGCTGTAACTGCTGGTGCTGAGGTGAATAATCTGCCTTCTTCTCTGTCCCGTCCTGGGGCTGATGCTGCCCCGCTCAGTGCTGTAACTGCTGGTGCTGAGAATAATCCACCCACTTCTCTGCCCCGTCCCACCTCTGATGCTGCTCTGCTCAGTGCTGTACATGCTGGTGCTGAGGAGAATAATCCGCCTCCTTCTCTGCCCCGTCCCGCCTCTGATGCTGCCCTGCTCAGTGCTGTAACTGCTGGTGCTGAAGAGAATAATCGGCCTTCTTCTCTGCCCCATCCTGGGTCTGATGCTGCCCCGCTCAGTGCTGTAACTGCTGGTGCTGAGAATAATCCACCCACTTCTCTGCCCCGTCCCGCCTCTGATGCTGCCCTGCTCAGTGCTGTAACTGCTGGTGCTGAGAATAATCTGCCCACTTCTCTGCCCCGTCCCGCCTCTGATGCTGCCCTGCTCAGTGCTGTAAATGCTGGTGCTGAGAATAATCCGCCTCCTTCTCTGCCCCGTCCCGCCTCTGATGCTGCCCTGCTCAGTGCTGTAACTGCTGGTGCTGAAGAGAATAATCTGCCTCCTTCTCTGCCCCGTCCCACCTCTGATGCTGCCCTGATCAGTGCTGTAACTGCTGGTGCTGAGAATAATCCCCCTCCTTCTCTGCACCATCCCGCCTCTGATGCTGCCCTGCTCAGTGCTGTAACTGCTGGTGCTGAGGAGAATAATCCGCCTCCTTCTCTGCCCCGTCCCGCCTCTGATGCTGCCCTGCTCAGTGCTGTCACTGCTGGTGCTGAAGAGAATAATCTGCCTCCTTCTCTGCCCCGTCCCGCCTCTGATGCTGCTCTGCTCAGTGCTGTAACTGCTGGTGCAGAGGAGAATAATCCGCCTCCTTCTCTGCCCCGTCCCGCCTCTGATGCTGCCCTGCTCAGTGCTGTCACTGCTGGTGCTGAAGAGAATAATCTGCCTCCTTCTCTGCCCCATCCCGCCTCTGATGCTGCTCTGCTCAGTGCTGTAACTGCTGGTGCTGAGGAGAATAATCCGCCTCCTTCTCTGCCCCGTCCCACCTCTGATGCTGCCCTGATCAGTGCTGTAACTACTGGTGCTGAGAATAATCCGCCTCCTTCTCTGCCCCGTCCCTGATGCCGCCCTGCTCAGTGCTGTAACTGCTGGTGCTGAGGAGAATAATCCGCCTCCTTCTCTGCCCCATCCCTGATGCTGCCCTGCTCAGTGCTGTAACTGCTGGTGCTGAGGAGAATAATCCGCCTCCTTCTCTGCCCCATCCCTGATGCTGCCCTGCTCAGTGCTGTAACTGCTGGTGCTGAGGAGAATAATCCGCCTCCTTCTCTGCCCCATCCCTGATGCTGCCCTGCTCAGTGCTGTAACTGCTGGTGCTGAGGAGAATAATCCGCCTCCTTCTCTGCCTCAACCCGCCTCTGATGCTGCCCTGCTCAGTGCTGCACATGCTGGTGCTGAGGAGAATAATCCGCCTCCTTCTCTGCGCCGTCCCGCCTCTGATGCTGCCCTGCTCAGTGCTGTAACTGCTGGTGCTGAGGAGAATAATCCGCCTCCTTCTCTGCCCCGTCCCGCCTCTGATGCTGCCGCGCTCAGTGCTGTAACTGCTGGTGCTGAGAAGAATAATCCACCTCCTTCTCTGCCCCGTCCCGCCTCTGATGCTGCCCTGCTCAGTGCTGTAACTGCTGGTGCTGAGGAGAATAATCCGCCTCCTTCTCTGCCCCGTCCCGCCTCTGATGCTGCCCTGCTCAGTGCTGTAACTGCTGGTGCTGAGGAGAATAATCCGCCTCCTTCTCTGCCCCGTCCCGCCTCTGATGCTGCCCTGCTCAGTGCTGTAACTGCTGGTGCTGAGGAGAATAATCTGTCTCCTTCTCTGCCCCGTCCCGCCTCTGATGCTGCCCTGCTCAGTGCTGTAACTGCTGGTGCTGCAGAGAATAATCCGCCTCCTTCTCTGCCCCATCCTGCCTCTGATGCTGCCCTGCTCAGTGCTGTAACTGCTGGTGCTGAGGAGAATAATCTGCCTCCTTCTCTGCCTCGTCCCGCCTCTGATGCTGCCCTGCTCAGTGCTGTAACTGCTGGTGCTGAGAAGAATAATCCGCCTCCTTCTCTGCCCTGTCCCGCCACTGATGCTGACCTGCTCAGTGCTGTAACTGCTGGTGCTGCAGAGAATAATCCACCTCCTTCTCTGCCCCGTCCCGCCTCTGATGCTGTCCTGCTCAGTGCTGTACATGCTGGTGCTGAGGAGAATAATCCATCTCCTTCTCTGCCTCGTCCTGCCTCTGATGCTGCCCTGCTCAGTGCTGTACATGCTGGTGCTGAGGAGAATAATCCGCCTCCTCCTCTGCCAAGTCCCTCCTCTGATGCTGTCCTGCTCAGTGCTGTACGTGCTGGTGCTGAGGAGAATAATCCGCCTCCTTCTCTGCCCCGTCCCGCCTCTGATGCTGCCCTGCTCAGTGCTGTAACTGCTGGTGCTGAGAATAATCCTCCTCCTTCTCTGTCCCGTCTCTGATGCTGCCCTGCTCAGTGCTGTAACTGCTGGTGCTGAGTATAATCCGCCCACTTCTCTGCCCCATCCCACCTCTGATGCTGCGCTGCTCAGTGCTGTAAATGCTGAGACGACAGGCCAAGCTCCGCCCGCTGTATGTTACATATGTAAGGTTTGCAGGGATAGGCTGACTCTACAACAAAAGGCCCTAGGTCTCCTTGCTTAGCTTCTCGCTCTCCTTAGGGCTCCTCCTTTGAGGTAAAAAGGTAAAGATTTCCGCACTACAAGATCATTGGTAGAGCTGTCGGTGCCCTTTACATAGCAGATAATCAGCTACTGACTATCAAGCTTTCCTGCAATGCATTTAACAGTCAAAATATCTATCTCTTTTCCTCCTATTGCTCTCTGAGAGATTCGCCCATGTTTAGTTCGAGTGACAGGATAACCTCTGATAATTGAGACACTATCCTCTCCTGACTGGAAATAGGTTGGTTAAGTACTTATATCTGAATCTATATAAAAGGCAAATACCACTGACTCATCACAAAATCTCCTGAACCATAAAGGCTGCACTTCCTTGCCAGTGGCAGTTTCAGAGCAGTCCCTTATTCAAATATGGGAGCCACACCCAGCCATGTTTGACAGCGTGTAGGGGTAACAGTTGATGTGGCTCCTCTATTTGAATAATGGACTGCATTGCAACTGCAACAAAGTACGGGAACAGACCATTGTATCCTCCCCCCCCCTCTACGACTTGGTTTTGCCAGTACAATGCATTCTTTATAGCCCTGGCTGGGTGGGCTGTCTTAACTCCCTTCTGTGAGGGTGGAATTATCTCACCTTTTAACCTCTTTGTGGGTGGAATTTTGAAATATCCCTTCTTAGTGGATGCCTACGTCACAAAAGCTGCTGTCCACATTTCAAGTTCCTAGTCCTTATAGTTCAGGAGATGTGACGAGTCAGTGGTATTTGCCTTATATACTGTATATATTAGTTCCGCTGTTATATGGATGGCTGGTTCACTATGCACCATTTATGGAGAATTCACGTTCTTCCAACACTCCATATTGCAGCAATCATTCCGTACATTACATTCAGCAGCACACACTCCTGTTGTCATTAAGGTTATATTTTTCTAATTTAATATTTGGTCCGGTTTTTAAGAGTTTTTCGTGTTAACAATCCCTGCATCCGGCACACTCGTCTACGTACTGCACCCGGCACACTCGTCTACGTACTGCACCCGGCACACTCGTCTACGTACTGCACCCGGCACACTCGTCTACGTCTACGTACTGCACCCGGCACACTCGTCTACGTACTGCACCCGGCACACTCGTCTACGTACTTTGGATCTGTTCCGAGTGACCCAGTCGTTCTTTGTTTTAGGAGCCTTAAACATGAAGTGATTTGGACCATGTTGATCTGAATCATCAGCTATATCCTGAGCGGTCAGCATCTGCTTTTGTAAATAAGTCACGAAATGGTTGAAATACACATTTTATTCCCAATAAAAACATCTACAGCTACCCCCGGGTGGGGCAGTTTCTTGTCAGTGCAAATGTATTGTAGCATGCAGAGAACACTGATCGATACTGAGAATACTGTCCCAGGAATGGCCGCAAGTATTATATGAGCAGAGAGGAGGCAGCGGCTGCATCCACATAGATTTCTCCGCCATCTACGCTGCTGCGATACAGACATCATCTAAATAAGCAGCTAATCAGGGGAAAGCGGACCGCTCGTGGCTGTGTGATAATGGCATCCGCAACCCAGACTGGGAGACAGTGAAAGAGATCCGGAAACTCCGAAGAAACATAACGTGTGATTTGCACTTGTTAATATTTGCAGCTATTCCGTAAACCTGATGCCATACCCACATAATACCCCTGATACATGTGACAGTCTCTGTCATGTCCCCCCTTTCCCTTCTCTGCCCCACACTGTACATAGTAAGATCTTCTAGTCTCTCCGTGTAGGCCATGCACCATGTTAGTTGCCCATCTTTGTACAGTCTCTAATGTATTAAAATCCTTCTGAAGATACTGGACACAGTATTCTAGATAAGACCGTACCAGTGACCTACACAGAAAGAGGCCACTGTCACTGTGCAGGAGCTACAGGGGCTGAGACCTGGGTGAGGATGCAGCAGTCACCAGATCAGATTGCGGGTCCTTTTTTTGGCCAATTTAAAAGACCTATAATTGGATAGCACAATGACCATCGGTCAAAAATCCGGCTGTTTTTATCGTCTGAAAAAGGATTACGCCTAATAATAAGATTTTACTTACCGGTAAACCTATTTCTCGTAGTCCGTAGTGGATGCTGGGGACTCCGTAAGGACCATGGGGAATAGACGGGCTCCGCCGGAGACATGGGCACTTTAAGAAAGGATTTAGATTCTGGTGTGCTCTGGCTCCTCCCTCTATGCCCCTCCTCCAGACCTCAGTTAGAGAAACTGTGCCCAGAAGAGCTGACAGTACAAGGAAAGGATTTTGGTAATCCAGGGTAAGACTCATACCAGCCACACCAATCACACCGTATAACTTGTGATAAACTTACCCAGTTAACAGTATGAACAACAACAGAGCATCAGATCAACCCTGATGCAACTATACATAACCCTTATTTAAGCAATAACTATATACAAGTATTGCAGAAGTCCGCACTTGGGACGGGCGCCCAGCATCCACTACGGACTACGAGAAATAGATTTACCGGTAAGTAAAATCTTATTTTCTCTAACGTCCTAGTGGATGCTGGGGACTCCGTAAGGACCATGGGGATTATACCAAAGCTCCCAAACGGGCGGGAGAGTGCGGATGACTCTGCAGCACCGAATGAGCAAACACAAGGTCCTCCTCAGCCAGGGTATCAAACTTGTAGAACTTTGCAAATGTGTTTGACCCCGACCAAGTAGCTGCTCGGCAAAGCTGTAATGCCGAGACCCCTCGGGCAGCCGCCCAAGAAGAGCCCACCTTCCTTGTGGAATGGGCCTTAACTGATTTAGGCAGCGGCAACCCTGCCGCAGAATGAGCCTGCTGAATCGTGTTACAGATCCAGCGAGCAATAGTTTGCTTTGAAGCAGGCGCCCCAAGCTTGTTGGAAGCATACAGGATAAAATAAGAATTTACTTACCGATAATTCTATTTCTCGTAGTCCGTAGTGGATGCTGGGAACTCCGTAAGGACCATGGGGAATAGCGGCTCCGCAGGAGACTGGGCACAAAAGTAAAAGCTTTAGGACTACCCGGTGTGCACTGGCTCCTCCCCCTATGACCCTCCTCCAAGCCTCAGTTAGGATACTGTGCCCGGACGAGCGTACACAATAAGGAAGGATTTTTGAATCCCGGGTAAGACTCATACCAGCCACACCAATCACACCGTACAACTTGTGATCTGAACCCAGTTAACAGTATGATAACAGAGGAGCCTCTAGGAAGATGGCTCACTACCACAATAACCTGATTTAGTTAACAATAACTATGTACAAGTATTGCAGACAATCCGCACTTGGGATGGGCGCCCAGCATCCACTACGGACTACGAGAAATAGAATTATCGGTAAGTAAATTCTTATTTTCTCTGACGTCCTAGTGGATGCTGGGAACTCCGTAAGGACCATGGGGATTATACCAAAGCTCCCAAACGGGCGGGAGAGTGTGGATGACTCTGCAGCACCGAATGAGAGAACTCCAGGTCCTCCTCAGCCAGGGTATCAAATTTGTAGAATTTTGCAAACGTGTTTGCCCCTGACCAAGTAGCTGCTCGGCAAAGTTTTAAAGCCGAGACCCCTCGGGCAGCCGCCCAAGATGAGCCCACCTTCCTTGTGGAATGGGCATTTACTGATTTTGGCTGTGGCAGGCCTGCCACAGTATGTGCAAGCTGAATTGTACTACAAATTCAACGAGCAATAGTCTGCTTAGAAGCAGGAGCACCCAGCTTGTTGGGTGCATACAGGATATTTTCAGGGTCCTGACAACATCTAGCAACTTGGAGTCCTCCAAGTCCCTAGTAGCCGCAGGCACCACAATAGGTTGGTTCAGGTGAAACGCTGAGACCACCTTAGGGAGAAACTGAGGACGAGTCCTCAATTCCGCCCTGTCCGAATGGAAAATCAGATAGGGGCTTTTGCAAGATAAAGCCGCCAATTCTGACACGCGCCTGGCCGAAGCCAGGGCCAACAGCATGGCCACTTTCCATGTGAGATATTTTAAATCCACAGATTTAAGTGGTTCAAACCAATGTGATTTGAGGAACCCCAAAACTACATTGAGATCCCAAGGTGCCACTGGAGGCACAAAAGGAGGCTGTATATGCAGCACTCCCTTGACAACGTCTGGACTTCAGGAACTGAAGCCAGTTCTTTCTGGAAGAAAATCTACAGGGCCGAAATTTGAACCTTAATGGACCCCAATTTGAGGCCCATAGACACTCCTGTTTGCAGGAAATGCAGGAATCGACCCAGTTGAAATTCCTCCGTTGGGGCCGTCCTGGCCTCACACCACGCAACATATTTTCGCCAAATGCGGTGATAATGTTTTGCGGTCACATCCTTCCTGGCTTTGATCAGGGTAGGGATGACTTCCTCAGGAATGCCTTTTTCCTTTAGGATCCGGCGTTCAACCGCCATGCCGTCAAACGCAGCCGCGGTAAGTCTTGAAACAGACAGGGTCCTTGCTGGAGCAGGTCCCTTCTTAGAGGCAGAGGCCACGGGTCCTCTGTGCGCATCTCTTGAAGTTCCGGGTACCAAGTCCTTCTTGGCCAATCCGGAGCCACGAGTATAGTTCTTACTCCTCTCCGTCTTATGATTCTCAGTACCTTGGGTATGAGAGGCAGAGGAGGGAACACATACACCGACTGGTACACCCACGGTGTTACCAGAGCGTCCACAGCTATTGCCTGAGGGTCCCTTGACCTGGCGTAATACCTGTCCAGTTTTTTGTTGAGGCGGGACGCCATCATGTCCACCATTGGTTTTTCCCAACGGTTCCCAATCATGTGGAAGACTTCTGGATGAAGTCCCCACTCTCCCGGGTGGAGGTCGTGTCCACTCCCGGAATGAACACTGCTGACAGTGCTATTACATGATTTTCCGCCCAGCGAAGAATCCTTGCAGCTTCTGCCATTGCCCTCCTGCTTCTTGTGCCGCCCTGTCTGTTTACGTGGGCGACTGCCGTGATGTTGTCCGAGCGGATCAGCACCGGCTGACCTTGAAGCAGAGGTCTTGTTTGGCTTAGAGCATTGTAAATGGTCCTTAACTCCAGAATATTTATGTGAAGTGATGTCTCCAGGCTTGACCATAAGCCCTGGAAATTTTTTCCCTGTGTGACTGCTCCCCAGCCTGCAGGCTGGCATCCGTGGTCACCAGGACCCAGTCCTGAATGCCGAATCTGCGGCCCTCTAGAAGATGAGCACTCTGCAACCACCACAGGAGAGACACCCTTGTCCTAGGGGACAGGGTTATCCGCTGATGCATCTGAAGATGCGATCCGGACCATTTGTCCCGCAGGTCCCACTGGAATGTTCTTGCGTGGAATCTGCCAAATGGGATTGCTTCGTAGGAAGCCACCATTTTTCCCAGGACCCTTGTGCATTGATGCACTGAGACTTGGCCTGATTTTAGGAGGTTTCTGACTAGCTCGGATAACTCCCCGGCTTTCTCCTCCAGTAGAAACACCTTTTTCTGGACTGTGTCCAGGATCATCTCTAGGAATAGAAGACGAGTCGTCGGGATCAGCTGCGATTTTGGGATATTGAGAATCCAACCGTGCTGCCGCAGCACTACTTGCGATAGTGCTAACCCGACTACCAACTGTTCCCTGGATCTCGCCCTTATCAGGAGATCGTCCAAGTAAGGGATAATTTAAAACTCCTTTCCTTCGGAGGAGTATCATCATTTTGGCCATTACTTTGGTAAAGACCCGGGGTGCCGTGGACAATTGGACATGACCAGAGACACCATATAATCCCCTTCTTCCAGGTTCGCGATCACTGCTCTGAGTGACTCCATCTTGAATTTGAACCTCTGTATGTAAGTGTTCAAAGATTTTAGATTTAAAATAGGTCTCACCGAGCCGTCCGGCTTCGGTATACCAACAGCGTGGAATAATACCCCTTTTCCTGTTGCAGGAGGGGTACCTTGATTATCACCTGCTGAGAATACAGCTTGTGAATGGCTTCCAATACCGCCTCCCTGTCGGAGGGAGACGTCCGTAAAGCCGACTTTAGGAAACGGCGAGGGGGAGACGTCTCGAATTCCAATTTGTACCCCTGAGATACCACCTGAAGGATCCAGGGGTCCACTTGTGAGCCCACTGCGCTCTGAAATTCTTGAGACGGGCCCCCACCGTGCCTGAGTCCGCTTGTAAAGCCCCAGCGTCATGCTGAGGACTTGGCAGAAGCGGGAGAGGGCTTCTGTTCCTGGGAACTGGCTGTCTGCTGCAGCCTTTTTCCTCTTCCTCTGCCACGGGGCAGAAAAGAGGAGCCTTTTGCCCGCTTGCCCTTATGGGGCCGAAAGGACTGCGCCTGATAATACGGCGTCTTCTTATGTTGAGAGGCTACCTGGGGTAAAAATGTGGATTTCCCAGCCGTTGCCGTGGCCACCAGGTCTGATAGACCTACCCCAAATAACTCCTCCCCTTTATAAGGCAATACTTCCATATGCCTTTTGGAATCCGCATCACCTGACCACTGCCTCGTCCATAACCCTCTTCTGGCAGAAATGGACAGCGCACTTACTCTTGATGCCAGTCAGCAAATATCCCTCTGTGCATCACGCATATATAAAAATGCATCTTTTAAATGCAATATAGTCAGTAATATACTGTCCCTATCCAAGGTATCAATTTTTTCAGTCAGGGAATCCGACCAAGCCACCCCAGCACTGCACATCCAGGCTGAGGCGATTGCTGGTCGCAGTATAACACCAGTATGTGTGTATATACATTTTAGGATATTCTCCTGCTTTCTGTCAGCAGGTTCCTTAAGGGCGGCCGCATCAGGAGACGGTAGTGCCACCTGTTTTGACAAGCGTGTGAGCGCTTTATCCACCCAACGTGCCCTATCCTTTGGCGGGAAAGGGTATGATGCCAATAACTTTTTAGGAATTATCAGTTTTTTATCAGGGGAAACCCACGCTTCATCACACACTTCATTTAATTCATCAGATTCAGGAAAAACTACGGGTAGTTTTTTCTCACCAAACATAATACCCTTTTTAGTGGTACTTGTAATCTCAGAAATGTGTAAAACATCTTTCATTGCCTCAATCATGTAACGTGTGGCCCTACTGGAAGTCACATTCGTCTCTTCACCGTCGACACTGGAGTCAGTATCCGTGTCGGCATCTGTATCTGCCATCTGAGGTAACGGGCACTTTAGAGCCCCTGATGGCCTTTGAGACGCCCCGACAGGCCCAAGCTGAGTAGCCGGCTGTCTCATGTCAGCAACTGTCTTTTGTAAAGAGCTGACACTGTCACGTAAGTCCTTCCATAAGCCCATCCACTCAGGTGTCGACCCCCTAGGGGGTGACATCACCATTACAGGCAATTGCTCCGCCTCCACATCAGTTTCCTCCTCATACATGTCGACACAAACGTACCGACACACAGCACACACAAAGGGAATGCTCTAATAGAGGACAGGACCCCACTAGCACTTTGGGGAGACAGAGGGAGAGTATGCCAGCACACACCAGAGCGCTATATATAGACAGGAATACCACTATATAACGTGCTTTTCCCTTTATAGCTGCTGTTATTATCAAAACTGCGCCAAATTAGTGCCCCCCCCTCTCTTTTTTACCCTTTTCTGTAGTGCAGGACTGCAGGGGAGAGTCAGGGAGACGTCCTTCCAGCGGAGCTGTGATGGAAAATGGCGCCCGTGTGCTGAGGAGATAGGCTCCGCCCCCTTCTCGGCGGCATTTTCTCCCGCTTTTTGCTGTATTCTGGCAGGGGTTAAAATACATCCATAAGGCCCCGGGGGTTATATGTGGTGTATTTTCGCCAGCCAAGGTGTTTACATTGCTGCTCAGGGCGCCCCCCCCCCCTAGCGCCCTGCACCCTCAGTGACCGGAGTGTGAAGTGTGCCTGAGGAGCAATGGCGCACAGCTGCAGTGCTGTGCGCTACCTTGTTGAAGACTGATGTCTTCTGCCGCCGATTTTTCCGGACCTCTTCTTGCTTCTGGCTCTGTAAGGGGGCCGGCGGCGCGGCTCTGGGACCGGACTCCGAGGCTGGGCCTGTGTTTGGTCCCTCTGGAGCTAATGGTGTCCAGTAGCCTAAGAAGCCCAAGCTGGCTGCAAGCAGGCAGGTTCGCTTCTTCTCCCCTTAGTCCCTCGATGCAGTGAGCCTGTTGCCAGCAGGTCTCACTGAAAATAAAAAACCTAAAACTAAACTTTTTCTAAGAAACTCAGGAGAGCCTCCTAGAATGCACCCTTCTCGGCCGGGCACAAAAATCTAACTGAGGCTTGGAGGAGGGTCATAGGGGGAGGAGCCAGTACACACCGGGTAGTCCTAAAGCTTTTACTTTTGTGCCCAGTCTCCTGCGGAGCCGCTATTCCCCATGGTCCTTACGGAGTTCCCAGCATCCACTAGGACGTCAGAGAAACAAAGATTCTGTTTTCCTGACCTTAGTCGTTCTGGCTACATAAACCTTCAAAGCCCTGACCACATCCAGTGACTCGGAATCCTCCAAGTCAGTAGTAGCCACAGGCACCACGATAGGTTGGTTTATATGAAAGGATGAAACCACTTTTGGCAGAAATTGTGGACGGGTCCGCAATTCTGCCCTGTCCATATGGAAAACCAGATAAAAGCCCCTATGTGACAAAGCCGCTAATTCTGACACACGCCTAGCTGAAGCCAAGGCTAATAGCATGACCACCTTCCACGTGAGAAATTTTAACTCCACGGTTTTGAGTGGCTCAAACCAGTGTGACTTCAGGAAACTCAACACCACGTTAAGATCCCAAGGTGCCACTGGAGGCACAAAAGGGGGCTGAATATGCAGCACTCCCTTTACAAACGTCTGAACTTCAGGCAGAGAAGCCAGTTCTTTTTGAAAGAAAATGGATAAGGCCGAAATCTGAACCTTAATGGAACCCAATTTTAGGCCCAAAGTCACTCCCGCCTGTAGGAAGTGCAGGAAACGGCCCAGCTGGAATTCCTCCGTAGGGGCATTCCTGGCCTCACACCAAGCCACATATTTTCGCCATATACGGTGATAATGTTGAGCTGTCACATCCTTCCTAACATTTATCAGCGTAGGAATAACTTCATCCGGAATGCCTTTTTCTGCTAGGATCCGGCGTTCAACCGCCATGCCGTCAAACGCAGCCGCGGTAAGTCTTGGAACAGACAGGGCCCCTGTTGCAACAAGTCCTGTCTTAAAGGCAGAGGCCACGGGTCCTCTGTGAGCATTTCTTGCAGATCTGGATACCAAGTCCTTCTTGGCCAATCCGGAACAATGAGTATTGTTCTCACTCCTCTTTTTCTTATGATTCTCAGCACCTTGGGTATGAGAGGAAGAGCAGGAAATACATAGACTGACTGGAACACCCATGGTGTCACCAGTGCGTCCACAGCTATCGCCTGGGGGTCCCTTGACCTGGCGCAATATCTCTGTAGCTTTTTGTTGAGGAGGGATGCCATCATGTCCACCTGTGGCAGTTCCCACCGACTTGCAATCTGCGTGAAGATTTCTTGATGAAGTCCACACTCTCCCGGGTGGAGGTCGTGCCTGCTGAGGAAGTCTGCTTCCCAGTTGTCCACTCCCGGAATGAACACTGCTGACAGTGCGCTTACGTGATTCTCCGCCCAGCGAAGAATTCTGGTGGCTTCTACCATCGCCACCCTGCTCCGTGTGCCGCCTTGGCGGTTTACATGAGCCACTGCGGTGATATTGTCTGACTGAATCAGAACCGGTTGGTCGCGAAGCAGGGACTCCCGCTTGACGTAGGGCGTTGTATATGGCCCTTAGTTCCAGGATGTTGATATGAAGGCAAGTCTCCAGACTTGACCACAGCCCTTGGAAATTTCTTCCCTGTGTGACTGCTCCCCACCTTCGGAGGCTTGCATCCGTGGTCACCAGGACCCAGTCCTGAATGCCAAATCTGCGACCTTCGAGAAGGTGAGCACTCTGCAGCCACCACAGGAGAGACACCCTGGTCCTGGGGGATAGGGTGATCAACCGATGCATCTGAAGATATGATCCGGACCACTTGTCCAACAGATCCCATTGAAAGGTCCACGCATGCAACCTGCCGAAGGGAATGGCCTCGTATGATGCCACCATCTTTCCCAGACTCGCGTGCAGTGATGCACCGACACCTGTTTTGGTTTTAATAGGCCTCTGACCAGTGTCATGAGCTCCTGAGCCTTCTCCATCGGGAGATAAACCCTCTTCTGGTCTGTGTCCAGAATCATACCCAGGAAAGGCAGACGAGTCGCAGGAATCAACTGCGACTTTGGAATATTTAGAATCCAGCCATGCTGTTGTAACACTTCCCGAGAGCGTGCCACACTGATCAGCAACTGCTCTCTGGACCTCGCCTTTATGAGGAGATCGTCCAAGTATGGGATAATTGTGACCCCTTGCTTCCGCAGGAGCACCATCATTTCCGCCATTACCTTGGTAAATATTCTCAGTGCCGTGGAGAGACCAAACAGCAACGTCTGAAATTGGTAATGACAATCCTGTACCACAAATCTGAGGTACGCCTGATGAGGTGGATAAATGGGGACATGAAGGTATGCATCCTTTATGTCCAGAGACACCATAAAATCCCCCCCTTCCAGGCTTGCGATGACCGCTCTGAGCGATTCCATCTTGAACTTGAACCTTTTCAGGTATATGTTCAGGGATTTTAAATTCAATATGGGTCTGACCGAACCGTCCGGTTTCGGTACCACAAACATGGTCGAATAATAACCCTTTCCTTGTTGAAGGAGGGGAACCTTGACCACCACCTGCTGAAGATACAATTTGTGAATTGCAGCTAACACTATTTCCCTCTCTAAGGGGGAAGCTGGCAGGGCCGATTTGAGGTATCGGTGAGGGGGCATCTCTTCGAACTCCAACTTGTATCCCTGAGACACAATCTCTATCGCCCAGGGATCCACCTGGGAGTGAACCCACTTGTGGCTGAAATTTCGGAGACGCGCCCCCACCGGGCCTAGCTCCCCCCAGCGTCATGCGGTGGATTTAGTGGAAGCCGGGGAGGACTTCTGTTCCTGGGAACTAGCTGTGTTGTGCAGCTTCTTTCCTCTACCCTTGCCTCTGGCAAGAAAGGACGCACCTCGGACTTTCTTGCCTTTTTGTGATCGAAAGGACTGCATTTGGTAATACGGTGCTTTCTTAGGTTGTGAGGGAACATACGGCAAAAAATTTGACTTTCCAGCAGTAGCTGTGGAGACCAGGTCCGAGAGACCCTCCCCAAACAATTCCTCACCCTTGTAAGGTAAAACCTCCATGTGCCTTTTTAAGTCGGCATCACCTGTCCATTGCCGAGTCCACAGGACCCTTCTGGCAGAAATCGACATTGCATTTATTCTAGAGCCCAGTAGGCTAATGTCTCTTTGAGTATCTCTCATATATAGGACAGCGTCTTTTATATGCCCCAGGGTCATTAATATAGTATCCTTGCCTAAGGTATCAAGTTCCTCAGATAAGGTATCCATCCATGCTGCTACAGCACTACACACCCAAACCGACACAATTGCTGGCCTTAGTAAGGTACCTGAAAGTGTATAAATGGACTTCAGGGTACCCTCTTGCTTTCTATCCGCAGCATCTTTTAGGGTGGCCGTATCCTGTGACGGCAGGGCTACCCTCTTGGATAAGCATGTTAAAGCTTTGTCCACCCTAGGGGAGGATTCCCAGCGTAACCTGTCCGTTGGCGGGAAAGGATACGCCATAAGCATCCATTTGGAAATCTGCAGATTCTTATCTGGAGATTCCCAAGCCTTTTCACATAACTCATTTAGCTCATGTGAAGGGGGAAAGGTCACCTCTTGCCTTTTTCCCCCATACATATGAACCCTCTTGTCAGGGACTGGGGTTTCCTCTGTGATGTGCAATACATCCTTTATTGCTATAATCATATAACGGATGGCTTTAGCCAATTTAGGCTGTAACTTTGCATCATCGTAATCGACACTGGAGTCATAATCCATGTCGGTATCTGTGTCAACAATTTGGGATAGTGGGCGCTTCTGAGACCCTGACGGCCTCTGCGACATAGGATCAGGCACGGGTTGGGACCCAGACTGTCCTAAGGTTTCAGCTTTATCCAACCTTTTATGCAAGGAATTAACATTATCCTTTAAAACCTTCCACATAGCCATCCAATCAGGTGTCGGCGACAAAGGGTGAGATCCTGTGTACGATCCCTCTGGAGCTAATGGTGTCCAGTAGCCTAAGAAGCAGGACCTAGCTTCAGAGAGTAGGGCTGCTTCTCTCCCCTCAGTCCCACGCTGCAGGGAGTCTGTTGCCAGCAGAGCTCCCTGAAAATAAAAAAACCTAACAAAATACTTTCTTATAGCAAGCTCAGGAGAGCTCACTAATCAGCACCCAGCTCGTCCGGGCACAGATTCTAACTGAGGTCTGGAGGAGGGACATAGAGGGAGGAGCCAGAGCACACCAGAATCTAAATTCTTTATTAAAGTGCCCATGTCTCCTGCAGAGCCCGTCTATTCCCCATGGTCGTTACGGAGTCCCCAGCATCCACTAGGACGTTAGAGAAAGGATACTGGCCCAAGTAACAACCTGGGAGATTGTATGAATATTGCAGCACATATCATCCTCCAACCAAATTGGAGCAAATCTGCAGGATGAATGTGCAAAAATCACCCCCAAACCATGTGCAAACGTGGAAGACACTTACCCCAATAAACTAACCGCTGTTACTGCAGGAAAGGTGCTTCTACCACGTACTGCAGGCGATGAATACCCTGCACGCAGCATTTTTCATTTTCTTAATAAGCAAATAATGAATTCACTTTGAAAATTCATCTGAAAAGCCTAATGGTTTATCATAAAATCACTGTCTGGAACAATCTGTGCCACACAGACAAATGTGCCGACAGCTTTACAGCGCATTTACACAATGTCATTCCACATGAAATGTGATTCAATTAAAAGCTATTGTTTCGTTTACCCGAATGCCTTTGCTATGTTACAGAATAAAGAAAAGAAACTATAAAACAGGTAAGTTATTGCTTATTCTCCAAAGATATTCTAAAATGGTCTGCACAGATTGGTCAGTAGTCCTAATAGATAATAAACAGTTGGATTGTAGTGATATTTCAACTGCTTGCTTGAATTAGCATCACACATCTTCATTCTTCTAAACAGTCATCCAGTCTATTTAAAAGTAAAAAGTATTCTCTGTTTGGTATCATTGTGTGCACCACACT
The DNA here is from genome assembly GCF_028390025.1 of Pseudophryne corroboree. Taxonomy (NCBI): domain Eukaryota; kingdom Metazoa; phylum Chordata; class Amphibia; order Anura; family Myobatrachidae; genus Pseudophryne; species Pseudophryne corroboree. Next base: position 843,313,350 of record NC_086448.1, read on the forward strand.
GAACAGGAACCAGAGAAAGCAGAGGAGAGAGTTGTCTGAGTGGATCAGAAAGAAAATGATAGATCAGCACAGTAAAGGAGATAAGACCGTGATCCCATAGTCCCATCTCTCTCCAATCTGTCCTCATCTCTTTATGACCCATTGCATGTTTCCGGTGTATCCCAGTGATGACACTGGTAAAGTAGACGAATGAGTACTTACGTAACCCCAAAAAAAATAAGATTTTACTCACCGGTAAATCTATTTCTCGTAGTCCGTAGTGGATGCTGGGAACTCCGAAAGGACCATGGGGAATAGCGGCTCCGCAGGAGTCTGGGCACAACTAAAAGAAAGCTTTTAGACTACCTGGTGTGCACTGGCTCCTCCCACTATGACCCTCCTCCAAGCCTCAGTTAGGATACTGTGCCCGGAAGAGCTGACACAATAAGGAAGGATTTTTGAATCCCGGGTAAGACTCATACCAGCCACACCAATCACACCGTATAACACGTGATACCATATCCAGTTAACAGTATGAAACATAACTGAGCCTCTCAACAGATGGCTCATAACAATAACCCGTTAGTGAACAATAACTATGTACAATTATTGCAGACAATCCGCACTTGGGATGGGCGCCCAGCATCCACTACGGACTACGAGAAATAGATTTACCGGAGAGTAAAATCTTATTTTCTCTAACGTCCTAGTGGATGCTGGAAACTCCGTAAGGACCATGGGGATTATACCAAAGCTCCCAAACGGGCGGGAGAGTGCGGATGACTCTGCAGCACCAAATGAGAGAACTCCAGGTCCTCCTCAGCCAGGGTATCAAATTTGTAGAATTTTACAAACGTATTTGCTCCTGACCAAGTAGCTGCTCGGCAAAGTTGTAAAGCCGAGACCCCTCGGGCAGCCGCCCAAGATGAGCCCACCTTCCTTGTAGAATGGGCTTTAACTGATTTAGGACGCGGCAGTCCAACCGCAGAATGCGCCAGCTGAATTGTGCTACAAATCCAGCGAGCAATAGTCTGCTTAGAAGCAGGAGCACCCAGTTTGTTGGATGCATACAGGATAAATAGCGAGTCAGTTTTCCTGACTCCAGCCGTCCTGGAAACATACATTTTCAAGGCCCTGACTACGTCCAGCAACTTGGAATCCTCCACGTTACTAGTAGCCGCAGGCACTACAATAGGTTGGTTCAAGTGAAAAGCTGATACCACCTTAGGGAGAAACTGGGGACGAGTCCTCAATTCTGCCCTATCCATATGGAAAATCAGATAAGGGCTTTTGCATGACAAAGCCGCCATTTCTGAAACACGCCTGGCCGAAGCCAAGGCCAATAACATGACCACTTTCCACGTGAGATATTTAAGATCCACGGTTTTCAGTGGTTCAAACCAATGTGATTTTAGGAAATTCAACACCACGTTGAGATCCCAGGGTGCCACTGGAGGCACAAAAGGGGGCTGAATATGCAGCACTCCTTTTACAAATGTCTGAACTTCAGGTAGTGAAGCTAGTTCTTTTTGGAAGAAAATCGACAGAGCCGATATCTGCACCTTAATGGAGCCTAATTTTAGGCCCATAGACACTCCTGTCTGTAGGAAGTGCAGAAATCGACCCAGCTGAAACTCCTCTGTTGGGGCCTTATTGGCCTCACACCAAGCAACATATTTCCGCCATATGCGGTGATAATGTTTTACAGTTACATCTTTCCTGGCTTTAATCAGCGTAGGAATGACATCCTCCGGAATGCCTTTCTCCTTTAGGATCCGGTGTTCAACCGCCATGCCGTCAAACGCAGCCGCAGTAAGTCTTGGAACAGACAGGGCCCCTGCTGCAGCAGGTCCTGTCTGAGCGGCAGAGGCCATGGGTCCTCTGAGATCATCTCTGAAGTTCCGGGTACCACGCTCTTCTTGGCCAATCCGGAACCACGAGAATTGTCCTTACTCCTCGTTTTCTTATTATTCTCAGTACCTTTGGTATGAGAGGCAGAGGAGGGAACACATAAACCGACTGGTACACCCACGGTGTCACTAGAGCGTCCACCGCTATCGCCTGAGGGTCCCTTGACCTGGCGCAATATCTCTCTAGTTTTTTGTTTAGGCGGGACGCCATCATGTCCACCTGTGGCCGTTCCCAACGATTTACAATCAGTGTGAAGACTTCTGGATGAAGTCCCCACTCTCCCGGGTGGAGATCGTGTCTGCTGAGGAAGTCTGCTTCCCAGTTGTCCACTCCCGGAATGAACACTGCTGACAGTGCTAACACGTGATTTTCCGCCCATCGGAGAATCCTTGTGGCTTCTGCCATCGCCGTCCTGCTTCTTGTGCCGCCCTGTCGGTTTACATGGGCGACTGCCGTGATGTTGTCTGATTGGATCAGTACCGGCTGGTTTTGAAGCAGGGATTTTGCCTGACTTAGGGCATTGTAAATGGCCCTCAGTTCTAGAATATTTATGCGTAGGGAAGTCTCCTGACTCGACCATAGTCCTTGGAAGTTTCTTCCCTGTGTGACTGCCCCCCAGCCTCGAAGGCTGGCATCCGTGGTCACCAGGACCCAGTCCTGTATGCCGAATCTGCGGCCCTCTAGAAGATGAGCACTGCAGCCACCACAGTAGAGACACCCTGGTTCTTGGAGACAGGGTTATTAGCCGATGCATCTGAAGATGCGATCCGGACCATTGGTCCAACAGGTCCCACTGAAAGATTCTGGCATGGAACCTGCCGAAAAGGAATTGCTTCGTAAGAAGCCACCATCTTTCCCAGGACTCGCGTGCAGTGATGCACAGACACCTGTTTTGGTTTCAGGAGGTTTCTGACTAGAGACGACAGCTCCATGGCTTTTTCCTCTGGGAGAAACACTTTTTTTCTGGACTGTGTCCAGAATCATTCCCAGGAACAGTAGACGTGTCGTCGGAACCAGCTGTGACTTTGGAATATTTAGAATCCAACCGTGCTGGTGTAGCACCTCCTGAGATAGTGCTACTCCTACCAACAACTGCTCCTTGGATCTCGCCTTTATTAGGAGATCGTCCAAGTACGGGATAATTAAAACTCCCTTTTTTCGAAGGAGTATCATCATTTCCGCCATTACCTTGGTAAACACCCTCGGTGCCGTGGACAGACCAAACGGCAGCGTCTGGAATTGGTAATGGCAATTCTGTACCGCAAATCTGAGGTACTCCTGGTGAGGATGGTAAATGGGGACATGCAGGTAAGCATCCTTGATGTCCAGGGATACCATGTAATCCCCCTCGTCTAGACTGAGCGATTCCATCTTGAACTTGAATTTTTTTATGTATGTGTTCAAGGATTTCAAATTTAAAATGGTTCTTACCGAACCGTCCGGTTTCGGTACCACAAACAGTGTGGAATAGTAACCCCGTCCTTGTTGAAGTAGGGGCACCTTGACTATCACGCGCTGGGAATACAGCTTGTGAATTGCCTCTAGCACAGCCTCCCTGCCCGAGAGAGTTGTCGGTAAGGCTGATTTGAGGAAACGGCGGGGGGGAGACGCCTCGAATTCCAGCTTGTACCCCTGAGATACTACTTGAAAGATCCAGGGATCCACCTGTGAGCGAGCCCACTGATCGCTGAAATTTTTGAGGCGGCCCCCCACCGTACCTGGCTCCGCCTGTGGAGCCCCACCGTCATGCGGCGGACTTGGAAGAAGCGGGGGAGGACTTTTGCTCCTGGGAACTAGCTGTTTGTTGCAGCCTTTTTCCCCTACCTCTGCCTCTGGACAGAAAAGACCCGCCTTTTCCTCGCCTGTTTTTCTGGGTCCGAAAGGACTGTACCTGATAAAACGGCGCTTTTTTAGGCTGTGAGGGAACATGGGGTAAAAATGCTGACTTCCCAGCTGTCGCTGTGGAAACGAGGTCCGAGAGACCATCCCCGAATAACTCCTCACCCTTATAAGGCAAAACTTCCATGTGCCTTTTGGAATCTGCATCCCCTGTCCACTGCCGGGTCCATAAGCCTCTCCTAGCAGAAATGGACAATGCACTTATTTTAGATGCCAGCCGGCAGATCTCCCTCTGTGCATCTCTCATGTATAAGACTGAGTCTTTTATATGCTCTATGGTTAGCAGAATAGTGTCCCTGTCTAGTGTGTCAATATTTTCTGACAGGGAATCTGACCACGCAGCGGCAGCACTGCACATCCATGCTGACGCAATAGCTGGTCTAAGTATAATGCCTGTGTGTGTATATATAGACTTCAGGATTGCCTCCTGTTTTCTATCCGCAGGCTCCTTCAGGGCGGCCGTATCCGGAGACGGAAGTGCCACCTTTTTAGACAAACGTGTGAGCGCTTTATCCACCCTAGGAGGTGTTTCCCAACGTGCCCTATCCTCTGGCGGGAAAGGGAACGCCATTAGTAATTTTTTTGAGATTATCAATCTTTTATCAGGGAAAGCCCACGCTTCTTCACACACTTCATTTAATTCTTCAGATGGGGGAAAAACTACGGGTAGTTTTTTCTCCCCAAACATAATACCCTTTTTTGTGGTACCTGGGTTTAAATCTGAAATGTGTAACACCTCTTTCATTGCCTCAATCATGCAGCGAATGGCCTTAGTGGATATTAGATTAGACTCATCGTCGTCGACACTGGTATCAGTATCCGTGTCGACATCTGGGTCTGCCATCTGAGGTAGCGGGCGTTTTAGAGCCCCTGATGGCCTTTGAGACACCTGGGCAGGCACAAGATGAGAAGCCGGCTGTCCCGCATTTGGCATGTCGTCAAATTTTTTGTGTAAGGAGTCGACACTTGCACGTAATTCCTTCCATAAAACCATCCACTCAGGTGTCTGCCCCGCAGGGGGTGACATCACTTCTACAGGCATCTGCTCCGCCTCCACATAATTTTCCTCCTCAAACATGTCGACACAGCCGTACCGACACACCGCACACACACCGGGAATGCTCTAAACAGAGGACAGGACCCCACAGAAGCCCTTTGGGGAGACAGAGAGAGAGTATGCCAGCACACACCAGAGCGCTATATACTGCAGGGACTAACTGAATTATGTCCCCTATAGCTGCTATAATATTTACTACGCCTAAATTTAGTGCCCCCCCCTCTCTTTTTTACCCTTTTTCTGTAGTGTAGACTGCAGGGGAGAGCCAGGGAGCTTCCTTCCAGCGGAACTGTGAGGGAAAAATGGCGCCAGTGTGCTGAGGGGGATAGCTCCGCCCCTTTTTCACGGACTATTCTCCCGCTTTTTTAAGGATTCTGGCAGGGGTAATTATCACATATATAGCCTCTGGGGCTATATATTGTGATTGTTTTGCCAGCCACTGTGTTTTTATTGCTGCTCAGGGCCCCCCCCCCCCCCCCCACCCCCCCCCCCCCCAGCGCCCTGCACCCTCAGTGACCGGAGTGTGAAGTGTGTATGAGAAGCAATGGCGCACAGCTGCAGTGCTGTGCGCTACCTTGGAGAAGACAGAAGTCTTCATGCCGCCGATTTTCCGGACTTCTTCTTGCTTCTGGCTCTGCAAGGGGGACGGCGGCGCGGCTCCGGGACCGAGCACCAAGGCCAGTTCCATGCGGTCGGTCCCTCTGGAGCTAATGGTGTCCAGTAGCCTAAGAAGCCCAAGCTAGCTGCAAGCAGGTAGGTTCGCTTCTTCTCCCCTTAGTCCCTCGTTGCAGTGAGCCTGTTGCCAGCAGGTCTCACTGTAAAATAAAAAACCTAAAAATAAGAATTTACTTACCGATAATTCTATTTCTCATAGTCCGTAGTGGATGCTGGGACTCCGTCAGGACCATGGGGAATAGCGGGCTCCGCAGGAGACAGGGCACATCTAAAAAAGCTTTTAGGTCACATGGTGCGTACTGGCTCCTCCCCCTATGACCCTCCTCCAAGCCTCAGTTAGGTACTGTGCCCGGACGAGCGTACACAATAAGGAAGGATCTTGAATCCCGGGTAAGACTCATACCAGCCACACCAATCACACCGTACAACTTGTGATCTGAACCCAGTTAACAGTATGATAACACAAACGAAGTAGCCTCTGAACAGATGGCTCACAACAACAGTAATAACCCGATTTTTGTAACAATAACTATGTACAAGCATTGCAGACAATCCGCACTTGGGATGGGCGCCCAGCATCCACTACGGACTATGAGAAATAGAATTATCGGTAAGTAAATTCTTATTTTCTCTAACGTCCTAGTGGATGCTGGGACTCCGTCAGGACCATGGGGATTATACCAAAGCTCCCAAACGGGCGGGAGAGTGCGGATGACTGCAGCACCGAATGAGAGAACTCCAGGTCCTCTTTAGCCAGAGTATCAAATTTGTAAAATTTTACAAACGTGTTCTCCCCTGACCACGTAGCTGCTCGGCAAAGTTGTAATGCCGAGACTCCTCGGGCAGCCGCCCAGGATGAGCCCACTTTCCTTGTGGAATGGGCCTTTACAGATTTAGGCTGTGGCAGGCCTGCCACAGAATGTGCAAGTTGGATTGTACTACATATCCAACGTGCAATCGTCTGTTTAGACGCAGGAGCACCCAACTTGTTGGGTGCATACAATGTAAACAACGAGTCAGATTTTCTGACTCCAGCTGTCCTTGAAATATATATTTTTAATGCTCTGACAACGTCCAGTAACTTGGAGTCCTCCAAGTCGCTAGTAGCCGCAGGCACCACAATAGGCTGGTTCAAGTGAAATGCCGAAACCACCTTAGGGAGAAATTGAGGACGTGTCCTCAATTCTGCCCTGTCCGAATGGAATATCAGATATGGGCTTTTGTATGACAAAGCTGCCAACTCCGAAACTCTCCTGGCTGAAGCCAGGGCCAACAGCATGGTTACCTTCCATGTAAGGTATTTTAAATCTACCGATTTTAAAGGCTCAAACCAATGAGATTTGAGAAAATTTAGAACCACGTTCAAATCCCACGGTGCCACTGGAGGCACTATTGGGGGTTGTATATGTAGTACACCTTTGACAAAAGTTTGTACTTCAGGCACTGACGCCAATTCCTTCTGGAAGAAAATTGATAAGGCCGAAATTTGAACTTTAATGGACCCCAATTTGAGGCCCATAGACAATCCTGCTTGCAGGAAATGTAAGAATCGACCCAATTGAAATTCTTCCGTTGGAGCCTTCTTGGCCTCACACCACGCAACATATTTTCTCCAAATGCGGTGATAATGTTGTGCGGTCACTTCTTTCCTGGCTTTAATTAAAGTAGGAATAACTTCCTCAGGAATGCCCTTCTCTTTTAGAATCCGGCGTTCAACCGCCATGCCGTCAAACGCAGCCGCGGTAAGTCTTGGAACATACAAGGTCCCTGCTGAAGCAGATCCCTTCTTAGAGGTAGAGGCCACGGATCCTCCGTGAGCATCTCTTGAAGTTCCGGATACCAAGTTCTTCTTGGCCAGTCCGGAGCTACCAGTATTGTTCTTACTCCTCTTTTCCGTATAATTCTCAGTACCTTTGGTATGAGAGGCAGAGGAGGGAACACATACACTGACTGGTACACCCACGGTGTTACCAGAGCGTCCACAGCTATTGCCTGAGGGTCTCTTGACCTGGCGCAATACCTGTCCAATTTTTTGTTGAGGCGAGACGCCATCATGTCCACCTTTGGTTTTTCCCAACGGTTCACAATCATGTGGAAAACTTCTGGATGAAGTCCCCACTCTCCCGGGTGAAGGTCGTGTCTGCTGAGGAAATCTGCTTCCCAGTTGTCCACTCCCGGGATGAACACTGCTGACAGTGCTACGACATGATTCTCCGCCCAGCGCAGAATCCTTGCAGCTTCTGCCATTGCACTCCTGCTTCTCGTGCCGCCTTGTCGGTTTACGTGGGCGACTGCCGTGATGTTGTCGGACTGGATCAACACCGGCTGACCCTGAAGCAGCGATTTTGCCAGGCTTAGAGCATTGTAGATCGCTCTTAGCTCCAGTATATTTATGTGAAGAGACGTCTCCAGGTTTGACCACACGCCCTGGAAGTTTCTTCCCTTTGTGACTGCTCCCCAACCTCGTAGGCTGGCATCCGTAGTCACCAGGACCCAGTCCTGTATGCCGAATCTGCGGCCCACTAACAGATGGGCAGTCTGCAACCACCACAGGAGAGACAACCTTGTTCTCGGTGACAGTGTTATCCGCTGATGCATGTGCAGATGCGATCCGGACCATTTGTCCAGCAGATCCCACTGAAATGTTCGTGCATGGAATCTGCCGAATGGAATCGCTTCGTACGAAGCCACCATCTTTCCCAGGACTCTTGTGCATTGATGTACTGACACAGTTCCTGGTTTTAGGAGGTTCTTGACAAGTTCGGATAACTCCCTTGCTTTCTCTTCCGGGAGAAATACCTTTTTCTGAACCGTGTCCAGAATCATGCCCAGGAACAGCAGATGTGTTGTCGGGGTCAATTGAGATTTTGGAAGATTTAGAATCCACCCGTGTTGCTGAAGCACTACTTGTGTTAGCGCTACACCGACTTCCAGCTGTTCTCTGGACTTTGCCCTTATCAGGAGATCGTCCAAGTAAGGGATAATTAATACGCCTTTTCTTCGTAGAAGAACCATCATTTCGGTCATTACCTTGGTAAAGACCCGAGGGGCCGTGGACAACCCAAACGGCAGCGTTTGAAACTGATAATGACAGTCTTGTATCACGAACCTGAGATACCCTTGGTGTGAGGGGTAAATCGGGACATGTAGATAAGCATCTTTTATGTCCAAGGACACCATGAAGTCTCCTTCTTCCAGATTCGCTATCACTGCTCTGAGTGACTCCATCTTGAACTTGAATTTCTTTATGTACAGGTTCAAGGATTTCAGATTTAGAATAGGCCTTACCGAACCGTCCGGTTTCGGTACCACAAATAGTGTGGAATAATACCCCTTTCCCTGTTGTAGGAGGGGTACCTTGACTATCACCTGCTGAGAATACAGCTTGTGAATGGCTTCCAAAACCGACGTCCTTTCTGAGGGAGACGTTGGTAAAGCAGACTTTAGGAACCGGCGAGGGGGAGACCTTTCGAACTCCAGCATGTAACCCTGAGATACTATCTGCAGGACCCACGGGTCCACTTGTGAGTGAACCCATTGATTGCTGAAAATCTTGAGTCGACCCCCCACCGTTCCTGAGTCCGCTTGTAAAGCCCCAGCGTCATGCTGATGGCTTTGTAGAAGCCGGGGCGGGCTTCTGTTCCTGGGCAGGGGCTGCTTGCTGCCCTTTCTTACCCTTTCCTCTGCCTCGCGGCAGATAAGACTGTCCTTTTGGTCGCTTGTTTTTATAGGAGCGAAAGGACTGCGGCTGAAAAGACGGTGTCTTTTTCTGTTGGGAGGGGGTCTGAGGTAAAAAAGTGGATTTGCCGGCAGTTGCCGTGGCCACCAGGTCCGAAAGACCGACCCCAAACAATTCCTCTCCTTTATATGGCAATACTTCCATATGCCTCTTGGAATCCGCATCACCTGACCACTGTCGCGTCCATAAAACTTCTTCTGGCAGATATGGACATCGCGCTTACTCTTGATGCTAGAGTACAAACATCCCTCTGAGCATCTCGCATATAAAGGAAAGCATCCTTTAATTGCTCTAGAGTCAATAAAATACTGTCCCTATCCAGGGTCTCAATATTTTCAGTCAGAGAATCCAACCACACTACCCCAGCACTGCACATCCAGGCTGAGGCTACTGCCGGTCGCAGTATAACACCAGTATGTGTGTATATACTCTTCAGTGTAGTTTCCAGCCTCCTATCTGCTGGATCCTTGAGGGCGGCCGTATCAGGAGACGGCAACGCCACTTGCTTTGATAAACGTGTGAGCGCCTTATCCACCCTAGGGGGTGTTTCCCAGCGCGCCCTAACCTCTGGTGGGAAAGGGTATAATGCCAATAACTTCTTGGAAATTAGCAGTTTTCTATCGGGGTTAACCCACGCTTCATCACACACGTCATTCAATTCCTCTGATTCTGGAAAAAATACAGGTAGTTTTTTCACCCCCCACATAATACCCCTTTTTGAGGTACCAGCAGTATCAGAGATCTGCAAAGCCTCCTTCATTGCCGTGATCATATAACGTGTGGCCCTATTGGAAAATACGTTTGTTTCTTCACCGTCGACACTAGATTCATCTGTGTCGGTACCCGTGTCGACTGACTGAGGTAAAGGACGTTTTACAGCCCCTGACGGTATCTGAGACGCCTGAACCGGTACTAACTGGTTTGCCGGGCGTCTTATTTCGTCAACTGACTTTTGTAATGTGCTGACATTATCACGTAATTCCATAACTAAAGCCATCCATTCCGGTGTCGACTCCCTAGGGGGTGACATTACCATCATCGGCAATTGCTCTGCCTCCACACCAACATCGTCCTCATACATGTCGACACACACGTACCGACACACAGCAGCCACACAGGGAATGCTCTAATCGAAGACAGGACCCCCTAGCCCTTTGGGGAGACAGAGGGAGAGTTTGCCAGCACACACCAAAAGCGCTATAAATGTATATAAACAACCCTAGAAGGTGTTGTTTACTATATATGCGCTCTTAATATATAAATATCGCCAATTTATGCCCCCTTCTCTTTGTTACCCTGTTTCTGTAGTGCAGTGCAGGGGAGAGACCTGGGAGCCTTCCTCACCAGCGGAGCTGAGCAGGAAAATGGCGCTGAGTGCTGAGGAGAATAAGCTCCGCCCCTTTTCCGGCGGGCTTTTCCCCGGTTTTTAAGAAACTGGCCTGGGTTAAAATACATACATATAGCCTTAATGGCTATATGTGATGTATTTATTTTGCCACTAAAGGTAATTATATTGCTGCCCAGGGCGCCCCCAGCAGCGCCCTGCACCCTCCGTGACTGAGTCAGTGAGCCGTGTGACAACAATGGCGCACAGCTGCCGTGCTGTGCGCTACCTTCAAGAAGACTGAGGAGTCTTCTGCCGCCTGCTTTCCGGACCTCCGTTCTGCCGTCTCTTCAGCGTCTGTAAGGGGGATCGGCGGCGCGGCTCCGGGACGAACCCCAGGCTGACCTGTGTTCCGACTCCCTCTGGAGCTAAGTGTCCAGTAGCCTAAGACTCCAATCCATCCTGCACGCAGGTGAGTTGGAAATCTCTCCCCTAAGTCCCTCGATGCAGTGATCCTGTTGCCAGCAGGAATCACTGAGATTGAAACCTAAAAAAAAACTTTTCTAAACAGCTCTTTAGGAGAGCCACCTAGATTGCACCCTCTCGGACGGGCACAAAAACCTAACTGAGGCTTGGAGGAGGGTCATAGGGGGAGTAGCCAGTACGCACCATGTGACCTAAAAGCTTTTTTAGATGTGCCCTGTCTCCTGCGGAGCAGGCTATTCCCCATGGTCCTGACGGAGTCCCAGCATCCACTAGGACGTTAGAGAAATATACTTTCTTCTAAGAGCTCAGGAGAGCCCCTAGTGTGCATCCAGCTCGGCCGGGCACAAAAATCTAACTGAGGCTTGGAGGAGGGTCATAGTGGGAGGAGCCAGTGCACACCAGGTAGTCTAAAAGCTTTCTTTTAGTTGTGCCCAGACTCCTGCGGAGCCGCTATTCCCCATGGTCCTTACGGAGTCCCCAGCATCCTCTAGGACGTAAGAGAAATATGGTTTAGTCATTTAGACCCAAAGTCCATCCTAATGGATGATTTGCAGCAGTTGTAGCTCGTACGACAAAGCATTGCAATTTGTTCTAATTAGATATATTTTGATAATGTAGCAACTGAAATTACTGTTCATGTAACTATGTTGCTGAAAGTCAATTGATCTTTCTGGGTGACACCATCTTTCAGACTCGCAGCAGCAATTACTAGCCGCTGCTGTCATCTGCCAGAAAATGTTCACAGTATTTTCAGACATTTTAATGGACACTGGGATGTGAATGGCAACCATCCTCACAATACATTTTTTAATAATGTCCATTTAAATGGACAAGAGGTTATAAAGGGTTAATGCTCATCTACCGCTCCAAACGTACGTCTGCCTCCCCTCTACTGCAAGCCCTACACTGGCTCCTCTTCAGAACCCAATTCACGTTTCTCACATTAACTTACAAAGCCCTCTCCCACTCCTCTCTGACCGTATTTACACTCTCGCCCATCCTCTTCACTCCACAAATGCAGCCTCTCCTCCCAACTGATTACTCCCTCCCTACCTCTGGAATTCCCTACCTCGTCCCATCAGACTCTCCACCTCTCTACAAAACTTCTAATTGGCTCTCAAGACCCACTTCTTCCCCAAACCCAGCCGAATCTCATCCTAACCCTGTTCCACGCTCACTCTCTATCCCATCTGTGTCACCCGTCTGTCTGCCCCTCCCCTTTAGAATGTAAGTTCTCACGAGCAGGACCCTCTTCCCTCATGTGCTTATCCTTCTCTTAGACCAGGCATGTCCAAACTGCGGCCCTCCAGCTGTTGTGAAACTACATATCCCAGCATGCCCTGACAGTTTTGCTGTCAGAGAATGCTAAAGCTGTGTCAGGGCATGCTGGGATGTGTAGTTTCTAAACAGCTGGAGGGCCGCAGTTTGGACATGCCTGTCTTAGACTATCTTCTATTCCGTACTCCTTACACCGGCATCTTGCCATCACCTTCTGCCCCCCTGATGATTATGTCAGTGCCGTCTGCTGACGCAGATATATGTGCTGTATACCCTGTACTTGTTCTACATTGTCTTGTACTGTAAGTCACTGTTTTCTTGTTCTGCTCATTTGTCTATGTACTCTGTAATAGGCGCTGCGGATCTCTTGTGACGCCATATAAATAAAGGATAATAATGGGACTGCAGCCAACCTCTCCGGACGTTACTGCAAGAGGTAAAGTGGCCCCAGATTAAATAGAAGGAAAGTGAGAACAGCAGAAAAAGAGCCAAGAAAAACCTCCAGAGTGATACGAGCTGATTGCCAAGGACCAGACTGGGTCTAGCTAATATGGATTCTGACACATAGCTCCTAGGAGAACGTCTGGGGACAGAGGAGATAAAAAGTGGCGTCACATCAGCTCTATGGTCACAGATGATAAAATGCAGCTGTAGAAGACACCACCATGTCTACTGTGACACATGGAGGATTGGTTACGTCTTGGGGCTGCTCTGCTGCATCCGGCACTCGCGGCACTTTGAGCACATACTGACCAGTGTCAGAGAAGATCTGTCTCAGTGGCAGCCGACGGCTCCTCCAATAGGATAATGGCCCAAAGCGCACAGCTAAATGCACCCGAGAGAGCAGAACATTGGGCTGTTCTGTAGAGGTCTCTATGAGTTCTGATCTGAGTCCTACGGAACATAGAGACAGCCGAGACGTGAAGCCTGGAGAGGGCACCCATCACACCTGAGACAGCTGGGGCAGATGGCTCAGGAGGAGACAGGTGCGGGGGTCTCACTGAGAGCGACAGAAATAGCATGACTGCAGCCACTGCCTCTACAGGGTGTGCAATAAAATATTAGGGTACAGGTCCCATCATCTTCATTTGTTTAATCATTTAAAACAATCTGTTCAATGAAAACTCAAATGCAATGTCTATTACATATGGAATACACAATGACGGCTGCCATCCTTCTGTCACTGTCATGTCAAATAAGTGTGTGTGTGTGTGTGTATATATATATATATATACACATATACATACACACGCTTGTACACATACACGGCTGATAACATGGATAAATTATACATACTAATAATGCATTATATAACTGGGACAGCAGGAGGGAACAGGATACAGTATGAGGAGGACAAGGTATGGAAAGGTGGGCGAGGCGTCATTTCCACGCCCGGCAGCTATTTAGCTCCCATAAGAGAGGAGCAGCGGCACACAACTCAGATATAGGGGGAAGAGATGGAGGAGTGAAAGTGTTGCTCGTAGCAACCAATCAAATTCTACCTACCATTTTTTAGTGTATTTGATAAATGTTAGCTAGAAGCTGGTTGGCTGCAGTGGGAGACGTCTCCACTCAGAACACTAAGCAGCCTGATTTACTTTGGGGGCCGCACCGGGAGACCCTCTAACACTGAAAGGGCAGCACGTCGCGCTTAATCTCAGTAGTAAATTAAATGAATTTGATCAATGAAAGAGACGACTATGGGGTAGATGTACATTGTGGAGAGAGGGCCTGAGCTGCACACCATAGCATCTTATAATGGGATGCGCTACCTTGCTGGGACTTCATTTTACATTATAAGAACAAGGGTGCAGATGCATCGTGTATGGTGCACCTGCACTCTTGTTTCTATATGTGCCAATATGGGGTAGAAGTGGTATCAGTCCCCCCATGTAAGTCTGCAGGGATGTGTGTTATATGACAGGGGCGACATAACGCTGATGTGCAGAGCAATGTATGACCGGTCAGTAGCACTGACTGTTCCGACACCTGCAGCAATCTGACGGTGCCGTCCCCGGCTGCAGCAGCAGCTCATGCGGAGCCGGCCGGGGGAAGAGACACGGTGCACTAGGCTGATACGCTGTGGGCACCAGTGGGGATGGCCACAGAGGGGAGGTTTTATACCATGCAAGCAGCCCAGGGGAGTGTATTGCCCACCATTGCTTTACAAGACTTGATACATCAGAAGAAGCCACAGAAGAGAGATCTCGGCTCAATGAGAATGTTATATAGACACAAGGGGGCCGGTTTGGGGATAGGGGTCTCTCGCAGCCTGGAAGCATTGAAGTGCTTAATATTTAGGAATTATTACAGCGCCAGATAATGCACTGCGGACAGAAAGAACTCTCACCCCAAGAAAGGTGAGGAAACCGTATTGTGCACCTAATTATATTACAGAATTTATAATACCTGCCCTCCATGGGGCAATAAGTTATTCCTATAAGCCTTTAAAAATCATCTACACATTTTTTCCATCCACTTATCCTATGTTTAAACCCTAAAATCATTTCTCAGCCTGAAGGTTGTAAAATCTTCCCAGGATTACAATATACTGAAAGCAGCCTACCCCGGGGCTGGAGAGAGGTGGAAGGTGGGCAGGGTCCTGTCAGAGGTGGGAGCGGGGCAGGGTCCTGTCAGAGGTGGAAGGTGGGCAGGGTCCTGTCAGAGGTGGGAGCGGGGCAGGGTCCTGTCAGAGGTGGGAGCGGGGCAGGGTCCTGTCAGAGGTGGGAGCGGGGCAGGGTCCTGTCAGAGGTGGAAGCGGGGCAGGGTCCTGTCAGAGGTGGGAGGTGGAAGCGGGGCAGGGTCCTGTCAGAGGTGGAAGGTGGGCAGGGTCCTGTCAGAGGTGGGAGCGGGGCAGGGTCCTGTCAGAGGTGGGAGTGGGGCAGGGTCCTGTCAGAGGTGGGAGCGGGGCAGGGTCCTGTCAGAGGTGGAAGCGGGGCAGGGTCCTGTCAGAGGTGGGAGGTGGAAGCGGGGCAGGGTCCTGTCAGAGGTGGAAGGTGGGCAGGGTCCTGTCAGAGGTGGGAGCGGGGCAGGGTCCTGTCAGAGGTGGGAGCGGGGCAGGGTCCTGTCAGAGGTGGGAGCGGGGCAGGGTCCTGTCAGAGGTGGAAGCGGGGCAGGGTCCTGTCAGAGGTGGGAGGTGGAAGCGGGGCAGGGTCCTGTCAGAGGTGGGAGTGGGGCAGGGTCCTGTCAGAGGTGGGAGGTGGGAGCAGGGCAGGGTCCTGTCAGAGGTGGAAGTGGGGCAGGGTCCTGTCAGAGGTGGGAGTGGGGCAAGGTCCTGTCAGAGGTGAGAGGTGGAAGCGGGGCAGGGTCCTGTCAGAGGTGGAAGCGGGGCAGGGTCCTGTCAGAGGTGGGAGTGGGGCAGGGTCCTGTCAGAGGTGGGAGGTGGAAGGGGGGCAGGGTCCTGTCAGAGGTGGGAGTGGGGCAGGGTCCTGTCAGAGGTGGGAGGTGGGAGCAGGGCAGGGTCCTGTCAGAGGTGGAAGTGGGGCAGGGTCCTGTCAGAGGTGGGAGTGGGGCAGGGTCCTGTCAGAGGTGGGATGTGGAAGCGGGGCAGGGTCTTGTCAGAGGTGGGAGTGGGGCAGGGTCCTGTCAGAGGTGGGAGGTGGAAGCGGGGCAGGGTCTTGTCAGAGGTGGGAGTGGGGCAGGGTCCTGTCAGAGGTGGGAGGTGGAAGCGGGGCAGGGTCTTGTCAGAGGTGGGAGTGGGGCAGGGTCCTGTCAGAGGTGGAAGTGGGGCAGGGTCCTGTCAGAGGTGGGAGTGGGGCAAGGTCCTGTCAGAGGTGGGAGGTGGAAGCGGGGCAGGGTCCTGTCAGAGGTGGGAGTGGGGCAGGGTCCTGTCAGAGGTGGGAGCAGGGCAGGGTCCTGTCAGAGGTGGAAGCGGGGCTGGGTCCTGTCAGAGGTGGGAGTGGGGCAGGGTCCTGTCAGAGGTGGGAGTGGGACAAGGTCCTGTCAGAGGTGGAAGCGGGGCAGGGTCCTGTCAGAGGTGGAAGCGGGGCAGGGTCCTGTCAGAGGTGGAAGCGGGGCAGGGTCCTGTCAGAGGTGGGAGTGGGGCAAGGTCCTGTCAGAGGTGGGAGGTGGAAGCGGGGCAGGGTCCTGTCAGAGGTGGGAGGTGGAAGCGGGGCAGGGTCCTGTCAGAGGTGGGAGTGGGGCAGGGTCCTGTCAGAGGTGGGAGCAGGGCAGGGTCCTGTCAGAGGTGGGAGCGGGGCAGGGTCCTGTCAGAGGTGGGAGGTGGAAGCGGGGCAGGGTCCTGTCAGAGGTGGGAGGTGGAAGCGGGGCAGGGTCCTGTCAGAGGTGGGAGCGGGGCAGGGTCCTGTCAGAGGTGGAAGCGGGGCAGGGTCCTGTCAGTGGTGGAAGCGGGGCAGGGTCCTGTCAGAGGTGGGAGCGGGGTAAGGTCCTGTCAGAGGTGGGAGGTGGAAGCGGGGCAGGGTCCTGTCAGAGGTGGGCAGGGTCCTGTCACCTGTGTTCTATCATGTAACACTGACGAAGGCTCTGCATCGCTGAATCTACAATAACAGACCAGTTTCCTAATTCCCGCGATGCCTCAAACACCTGAAATCTGCACAGTGCCTCTACCTCTCCTACTCAGTCTTATCTCTCTTGTGAATGAGTTCGTGTTTCCTCAGCTTCGGACGGTCAATAAATCTTTTTGAGCAATGCGAGCACCCATACGGCCTCTCCCCTGTGTGTATCATCTCGTGCCGCTTCACGTGGGACTGTTGTGCGAATTTCTTCCCGCAGAAGGAGCAGGGGAAGGGTCTCTCCCCCGTGTGTATTCTCTCGTGGTGCCGGAAAGTGGAGCGATCGCTGAAGCTCTTCCCGCACTCTTTACACTCAAACGGCCGCTCGTCGGTGTGCGTTCTCAGGTGCACCATGTAGGCTGAATTCTGACAAAAACGCTTGCCACACTCCTGGCAGGTGTAGGGTTTCTCTTTAGTGTGCAGTCTCATGTGCACCTTAAGGTATCCACCATCCCGGAATGTTTTCCCGCATTCCTTGCAGGCATAGGGGCGCTCGCCGGTGTGTATCATGCGGTGCTGCAGGAGCGTGAAATGGCGAGTGAAGATCTTGCCACACTCCTTGCACGTAAATGGCTCCATTCCCTCTAAAGGCCGCTTGCGCTTCTTCAGAACGCAGTTGGCGCTGCTGCCTCCACTCTCATCGCCAGGGTTGTCCTGGCTGGGCGTCACGTGCAAATTCAGTCTCTTACCGCATTTGGGGCAAAGTTTGGCTTTTCTCTTTGTTTTCTTGACATGACTGGGGGCTCTAGGATCTTCCTTAGGTCTGGAGCGCTTAGTTTTACGTTTATGGGGGGATTTTTTAGGAGACTCAGGATCAGAATCCTCAGATTTTCTTGTTTTCGCAGTGGAAAGGGACCTATTCTTTACAGGCTTATTCAGTTGAACACTGGTGAGTGGGTGTTTCTTTTGAACAGTGTGAAAATGCTTTCCACAGTTTGTGCATATCCCACGCGTTTTGCCTACATCAGGCATATCAGCCTCTGTCTCGTGGTTCTGATTTCCGGCAGACATATTTAAGCCTGTTTTTTTATGCTTTATACCGACGCGGCGTCTTTGGGAATCCAAGCCAGTTGTAGCATTCTGATCTTGCGCAGAGCCCGTCCTGCTCTGCATTCTGCTTTCAACCAGTGCTGCAGATTTCTTTTCCGCAGCTATATTAAGACCTGGACTTGAGTCGTTATTGGCCAATGTACTCTTTGCAGAGGCTCCAGTTCCATTCTTGTGATGGATTGTAGGATTCTCTGGAGCACCATGCTTACATTTGCGACATAATAAGGATTTCTTCCTATGATTGGTGCTTTTATCTTTGACGTGAACGCGACGATTGGCTGAACTTCCCGACCTTGCTGTTTTTACCTCGTTCTTCTCTTTGTTTACGTCGTAGTTATTGTCAGCTGCTGGGCTAACGTCTGGTTTTTCCGTAGCCGGTGAACAATTTGGTTTCTTCCCATCGGGAGTCGCCGGCAGTGCCGTTTTACCAGATGTGGCACGATTTGCGTGGGAGCGAGTTGGAGTGCTGATCTCCGTGGCTGACGCAGTCACATTATTAGCGTCTGCCGTCTGGCGCCGGCCGCATCTTCTGCACGTGTGAGGAAGAGATTGCTCGATGTTCTTTTTCTGTGAGTCACTGAGCCTCGACCAGTGAATTACTTTGCCACAATTAGCACAAGCATAAGATTTAATAAACGCCTGCTCACTTGGAGCCGCACTTGGCTGTGGCACGTTGGGGGCCGTGTCCACCTTGTTCTCTGCTTCACTCGCCGTGTCTGGTTGGCGCTTCTCCTGTTTAGGGCTCTTACCAACAGGTGTCTGTATGGCATTCATGTCTGTGCCGCCAGATGGCTGTGTCTGTTTATTGGTCCCCTTAGATGGGGACTCTGCAGGACCCGTAGTGCTCCTGGTAATCATCCCACAAGAGGTGTCCTCAGCACTCTCCTCTACTGTTGCCATCTCTTGGGTGCATTTCACCAAGATAAGCTTTACCCTTTTCCCTTCAAGTTGTTCCAGACTACAGTCTTGCAGCGTGGAAGTTCTTTTCCCTGCTCTCCGCACATCCTGTGAAGTTCTGGAATCCTCCTCCTGCATCGTCCAACTATCTTCAGCTGCTATTCCAATGTCACGATTTAATGTCAACGGCTTCTTACTCTTGCTCGGCTCACTTAAATTACTAAGGTAGCTTCTGTTCCGTAGCTTCACTCTCTCCTCGATCCCCACAGCAGGAATTTCATTGGGCCGTGGCTCGATGAGAAACATAGTAACTACCTCATTAAACTTTACACGTCTGTCTTCCCTCTGAGGAGAGTCCTTCTTTCCATTTACTAAGCCCTGGATGCTCTGCCTGCTGGGGCTCTTGTTCCTTTGAATGGAACTTACTTTCTTCAGACCTGTTGCCACGTTCTCGGACAAAGGACCATTTTTCGTGGTGGTGGCAGCACTTCTTGTGTGTCCATCAAGCTGTTCACCTCCCTTACCACTCCTGCCCGTCTTCTGTTTGCCGAGAAGTTGTGGAGCCTTTGAAGATACTGTGACTTTTTCAGCTTCCCGCTTGCGCAGCTTACTTTCCTGGGAAACTTTTTGTTTCTTGCACATGCCTGCAGCAGCCACACTTTTATCTCGCAAGCCCAAAGTCGAGTTTCCGGGACCCCTTTCATTGTCCACATTCACTGTAGTTGTACTTCGATGGCTGTGATCTGCCACATGTAAGTCAGTATTGTTACCAGGGCAGGGATCAGAGTCATCCTCTCCTGGAGAGGACCTGTAGTTACTGTCTGCAGTGAGCCTGTTCTCCGCGTTATCAGATCGCCAATGAAAAGAGCGCTTCGCGCGTTTCTTTGTTTTCTTCTCTTTTTTTACCCATCTGACTGGGTTCACTCGGGGGTACCGCCGCCTCCTCGTCACCTGTGGCTCAGATCCACCGCCCTTATCTCCTCCTGCGTCATAGCATCGTTCCCGGAGCGCAGTGGTCTCAGACGCCAACAATTTATTGTACTGCCAGGAACCTGCTGAGACACAAGAGTAGCAATTAATACACATACTACAGAGCATCAACACTCCAACTCCTGTTTCATGTGACTCTCGTGTCCACGCCAACGGGCCCTGATCATGACGGAAGTACGCACACATTGCCAGGATAATAGTCCAAGTCTCCAGTCCAATGCTTCGTTCGTGGCAACAGTCCTGTACCCCCAGAATACAGAAGAGTTCGGCCCCCACCCCAGGTGATCACTTAGAAGCAATATAGCTCTCTCACCTTGGCTGCTGCACTTTGGGTCGCTAATGACAAACGGCTCGCATCCTAATTCAATATTGGATATGATGTCCGGGCGGTCTGTGGGGACAACAAACATGAAACCTCAGACTCCGATCTCACTCTGCACAGAGCGGTCAGTCCAGTGACCCACTCAGGTTATCAAGAACCCCCCTCATATGTACTATATCATTCATTACAATATAATACAGGATACATGATCTGCTCAGTGGGACACATTTGGGGTGACTTGGGAGACACTCACTGAGCGAGAGAATCATCTGGTAGTTAGCGCTCATCACTTCCTTGTACAGACTCTTCTGCTCATCGCTCAGGCTTTTCCATTCCTCCTCGGTGAAATAAATGGCAACGTCCTCAAAAGTCACCAGAGCCTGAAAGATGGAGGAAGAGAGTCAGCACCCAAGAGAAGGGGCCGGGAATAGGGTGCATCACACTCCCAACCAGGGCAGCTTTCCAGGATCACCTTATGGGATTCCGGAGACATCCAGCCGGAGCTTCTGCCTTTCCACATGAAGAAATATCACACAGTACTGCCCCATCTGAGTGCTTGTCCTCCATCCAACCTCACCCATATACCATCCCCCTCCTCCATCCACACTCACCTATATACAGCCCCGCTCCATCCAACTTCACCTATATACAGCCCCTCCTCCATCCAACCTCACCTATATACCACCCCTCCTCTATCCACACTCACCTATATACAGCCCCCCACCATCCAACTTCACCTATATACAACCCCTCCTCCATCCAACTTCACCTATATACAGCCCCCCACCATCCAACTTCACCTATATACAGCCCCTCCTCCATCCAACTTCACCTATATACAGCCCCTCCTCTATCCAACTTCACCTATATACAGCCCCTCCTCCATCCAACCTCACCCATATACCATCCCCCTCCTCCATCCACACTCACCTATATACAGCCCCTCCTCCATCCACACTAACCTATATACAGCCACCCTCCATCCAACCTCACCCATATACCATCCCCCTCCTCCATCCACACTCACCTATATACAGCCCCCCTCCATCCAACTTCACCTATATACAGCCCCTCCTCCATCCAACCTCACCTATATACCACCCCCTCCTCTATCCACCCTCACCTATATACCACCCCCTCCTCTATCCACCCTCGCCTATATACCACCACCTCCTCTATCCACCCTCACCTATATACCACCACCTCCTCCATCCACTCACCTATATACCACCTGCCCTCCATCCACCCTTGTGTACTACCCCTTCTCCATCCACCGTCACCTATATACCACCCCCCTCCTCCATACACCCTTGTGTACTGCCCCTCCTCCATCCAACTTTGTATACTGTCCCTTCTCCATTCACCCTCACCTGTGTACTGCCCCTTCTCCATCCAACGTCACCTATATACCACCCCCTCCACCCTTGTGTGCTGCCCCTTCTCCATCCACACTCACCTGTGTGCTGCCCCTTCTCCATCCACACTCACCTGTGTGCTGCCCCTTCTCCATCCACACTCACCTGTGTGCTGCCCCTTCTCCATTCACACTCACCTGTGTGCTGCCCCTTCTCCATTCACACTCACCTGTGTGCTGCCCCTTCTCCATCCACACTCACCTGTGTGCTGCCCCTATTCCATCCGCACTCACCTGTGTGCTGCCCCTTCTCCATCCACACTCACCTGTGTGCTGCCCCTTCTCCATCCACACTCACCTGTGTGCTGCCCCTTCTCCATCCACACTCACCTGTGTGCTGCCCCTTCTCCATTCACACTCACCTGTGTGCTGCCCCTATTCCATCCACACTCACCTGTGTGCTGCCCCTTCTCCATACACACTCACCTGTGTGCTGTCCCTTCTCCATCCACACTCACCTGTGTGCTGCCCCTTCTCCATCCACACTCACCTGTGTGCTGCCCCTTCTCCATCCACACTCACCTGTGTGCTGCCACTTCTCCATCCACACTCACCTGTGTGCTGCCCCTTCTCCATCCACACTCACCTGTGTGCTGCCCCTATTCCATCCACACTCACCTGTGTGCTGCCCCTTCTCCATCCACACTCACCTGTGTGCTGCCCCTTCTCGGTATACTGTCTCTTCTCCATTCACCCTCACCTGTATACCACCCCCTCCTTCGTCCACTCTCAGCTGTATACCTGCCCCCCCTCCTCTATCCACCCTCGACTGTATATCGCCAACTCCACCATCCATTCTCACTAGTGTACCTCTGTAATGTATATATTATAGCGACTCAGCACCACCCACATACCGCTGTAATGTATAATATAGTGACTCAGTGCCTCCAGCATACTGCTGTAATGTATATTATAGTGACTCAGTGCCTCCAGCATACTACTGTAATGTATATTATAGTGACTCAGCACCCCCATATACAGCTGTAATGTATATTATAGTGACTCAGCACCACCCACATACCGCTGTAATGTATAATATAGTGACTCAGTGCCTCCAGCATACTGCTGTAATGTATATTATAGTGACTCAGTGCCTCCAGCATACTACTGTAATGTATATTATAGTGACTCAGCACCCCCATATACAGCTGTAATGTATATTATAGTGACTCAGTGCCTCCAGCATACCGCTGTAATGTATATTATAGTGACTCAGCACCCCCATATACAGCTGTAATGTATATTATAGTGACTCAGTGCCTCCAGCATACTGCTGTAATGTATATTATAGTGACTCAGCAACCCCGATATAAAGCTGTAATGTATATTATAGTGACTCAACACCCCCTATATACAGCTGTAATGTATATTATAGTGACTCAGCACCCCCCATATACAGCTGTAATGTATATTATAGTGACTCAGCACCCCCATATACAGCTGTAATGTATATTATAGTCACTCAGCACCCCCCATATACCGCTGTAATGTATATTATAGTGACTCAGCACCCCCCATATACAGCTGTAATGTATATTATAGTGACTCAGTGCCTCCAGCATACTGCTGTAATGTATATTATAGTGACTCAGTGCCTCCAGCATACTGCTGTAATGTATATTATAGTGACTCAGCACCCCCATATACAGCTGTAATGTATATTATAGTGACTCAGCACCCCCATATACAGCTGTAATGTATATTATAGTGACTCAGTGCCTCCAGCATACCGCTGTAATGTATATTATAGTGACTCAGTGCCTCCAGCATACTGCTGTAATGTATATTATAGTGACTCAGCACCCCCCATATACAGCTGAAATGTATAATATAGTGACTCAGTAGCTCCAGCATACTGCTGTAATGTATATCATAATGACTCAGCACCCCGATATACCGCTGTAATGTATATTTTTCTTACGTCCTAGAGGATGCTGGGGTCCACATTAGTACCATGGGGTATAGATGGGTCCACCAGGAGCCATTGGCACTTTAAGAGTTTGAGAGTGTGGGCTGGCTCCTCCCTCTATGCCCCTCCTACCAGACTCAGTTTAGAAAATGTGCCCGGAGGAGCCGGTCACAGCTAGGGGAGCTCTACAGAGCTTCTCTAGTAAAGTTTTTTTTTTTAGAGTTTATTATTTTACAGGGAGGCTGCTGGAAACAGCCTCCCTGCATCGAGGGACTAAGGGGGGGAGCAGTGTCCGCCCTGCGGGGTCTGAGCCACTATCTCCGCTGGCAGGACACTGAGCTCCTCAGGGGATCGATCGTTCCCCGCCACAGGGGATCGCTCACCCCAGCAGCATGCCGCCACCCCCTTACAGAGTCAGAAGATCAGTGGCGAGTGAGTCACCGACCCCCTAGTAAGCGGCAACAGGGTAGGAGCGGAGGCTTAGCGGTACTTAGTGCGGCGCTGTGAGGGGCGTCTTGAGCCAGCGCCTGAACCCTGCACTGGTCAGCAAACCTGTCGGGGTCCCGGGATCTCAGCGCCATTTTGGGGGCGGAGCTTCTCTTCAGAACGGACCCAGCAGCGTTCAGCGCCATTTTCCAGCCTACACAGCGCTGTCCAGGAAGAGCAAGTCCCTCCACAGCAACTCCAGCTATCTCTCACGGTACCAGGGGGTTGTAGAAGGGAGGGTAGGCTGTAATAAGACTGTGTAACCTATTAAGGTGCACAGTCAGCGCTGATAGGGGGTCTCCCTTTATATTAAAAGCGCTGTGTGTGGGCTGGCTCCAATCTCTGTGTCTCTCTTGCCATTCTTGGGGGTGAAACTCTGTCTGTCCTCGTGTGTGTGTGTGTGTGTGTGTGTGTGTGTGGTGTCTGCGGTCTCCATTAATCAATGTCCAGGGACACTGTGACATATGCTGCAGAGGATATGTCCTCTCAGGATGATCCCATTCCATGTAATCAGAATTGCACTGGTTTAGCACAGATACCAGCAAGGGAGCCTGAGTGTTTATCCTCTATCAAATCTACGATTTCTCAAATATCTACTAGGGCTGCACAGAATGAATCTGCAACTCAGGCTTTACAGAACTCTATGGCAGTCTGGCCCAGTTCTGGTACCTCAGGGCTCCGCGCTGTATAGTCACATAAACGTGCTCTTGCGCAGATCATGCAGGATGATACCGATTCTGATACTACAGACGGTGATGGGGATGTGCTCAGGGGGGCCGCATCTCTGGCTAAAGGGGTGCAGTTGATGATAGAGGCTATTAGAGATGTGTTGAATATTACTGATACAACACCTGAGCAGGTTGAGGAGGCTTACTTCACTGACAATAAGAAAGCCTCGCTAACCTTCCCTGCATCAAAAGAATAAAATGCTATTTTTGAAAAAGCTTGGGAAAACCCGGATAAAAAATTCCAGATCCCTAAAAGGGTCCAGGTGGCATTCCCTTTCCCGGTAGAGGATAGGAAAAAATGGGGAAACCCGCCCATTGTTGACGCGTCTGTATCCAGACTCTCAAAAAAAGGTGGTTTTACCTGTTCCAGCATCTACCGCCTTGAAAGAGCCGGCTGATCGTAAAATTGATAATACGAACAAAATCCATGTACACGGCTTCTGGGGCAATACTACGGCCCACTATTGCCAGTGCTTGGATTGCCAAAGCTATAATAAAGTGGTCAAGCACGTTACTTGAGGACTTGGATACTATTGAAAAATGTGATGTTGAATTGTTTTTACGTAACATTCAGGATTCTGCAGGATTTCTGGTAGAATCCATGAAAGACCTGGGTTCCATGTTTGCGAGAATTTCTTCCATGTCTGTATCAGCTCGTCGATACCTGTGGTTGCACCGGTGGTCTGCCGATGCGGAATCCAGGAGAACTGTGGAGACCCTACCCTAAACAGGTCAGGCTCTCTTTGGGGAAGCGTTAGATGCGTGGATCTCCACGGCTACGGCTGGTAAGTCACCTTTTCTTCCCTCAGCTACACTTGCTCCGAAGAAACCCTTTTCTTCAGCTACATCACAGCCCTTTCGGTCTACCAAGCCCAGAAAGGCCAAGCCACCCAACACCTTCTTTCGGGGAGGTCGGCCCAAGTCCAAGAAACCTGCTGCTGCAGGTTCCCAGGAACAGAAACCTGCTTCAGGTACACCAAAGTCCTCCGCATGACGGTGGACTGCACGACCCAGAGGTGGGGCCGGTGGAAGCGAGACTCAGACATTTCAGTCATGTCTGGGTGTCCTCCGGCCTGGATCCCTGGGTGCAAGATATTGTGTCCCAGGGGTACAGGCTGGAATTTCAAAATCTCCCTCCTCACTGATTTTTCAGATCAGGCTTGCCAGCTCTGCTGGCAGACAGGACTGTCCTGCAAGAAGCCGTCCAGAAGTTGGTGGAGCCACAGGTCATTGTGCCAGTCCCACCTCATATGCAAAACAAAGATTACTATTCAAACCTTTTCGTGATACCAAAACCGGATGGTTCGGTCAGGCACATTCTGGACTTAAAATCACTAAACCCCTTTCTGAGGGAGTTCAAGTTCAAAATGGAGTCTCTAAGGGCAGTGATATCAGGTCTGGAGGAGGGGGAATTCCTGGTATCCCTGGATATCGGATATCAAGGATGCGTACCTCCACATTCCGATTTGGCTGCCGCATCAAGCTTATCTTCGATTTGCACTGTTTGACTGTCATTTTCAGTTCCAGGCACTACCATTCGGCCTCTCCACAGCACCGAGGGTATTCACCAAGGTAATGGCAGAAATGATGATTCTCCTCCGCAGACAGGGGGTGAACATAATTCCGTATCTGGACGATCTGTTGATAAAGGCATCGTCCAAGGAGAAGCTGTTACGGTCCATAGCTCTCACGACACAGCTTCTCAGGGAACATGGTTGGATCCTGAATCTTCCAAAATCACATTTGGAACCAACCAGGGGGTTGTCCTTTCTGGGAATGATCCTCGACACGGAAGTGCAGAGGGTGTTTCTTCCAGAGGAAAAAGAGTTAGTGCTTCAAACGATGGTCCGGGATGTCCTGAAGCCAACCCGGGTGTCGGTTTACGCCTTCTGGGAAAGATGGTGGCCTCTTACGAGGCTCTGCAGTACGGGAGGTTTCACGCTCGGTCCTTCCAACTGGATCTCCTGGACAAGTGGTTGGGATCCCATCTACACATGCACCAGAGAATACGTCTGTCACCAAAGGCCAGGATTTCACTCCTCTGGTGGCAGCAATTACCTCACCTTCTGGAGGGCCGCAGGTTCGGGATTCAGGACTGGATCCTTCTAACCACGGATGCAAGTCTCAGAGGCTGGGGAGCAGTCACTCAAGGGGAAACCTTCCAAGGAAGGTAGTCAAGTCTGGAAGCCGGCCTGCCGATAAACATTCTGGAACTAAGAGCTACAAGGGTCTTCTCCAAGCGGCCCATCTTCTGAGAAATCGTTCAAGTGCAGTCGGACAATGTGACAACAGTGGCTTACATAAACCGACAGGGTGGAACGAAGAGCAGAGCTGCAATGTCAGAGGTAACAAGAATCATCCTCTGGGCAGAAAAAGACGCGTTGGTGCTGTCAGCAATCTTCATTCCGGGAGTAGACAAATGGGAAGCGGACTTTCTCAGCAGACACGATCTCCATCCAGAGGTGTTCAAGGAGGTAACAGATCTTTGGGGCGTACCCCAGATCGACATGATGGACTATCGTCTCAACAAGAAGCTTCGGCGGTATTGTTCCAGGTCGAGGGACCCGCAAGCAGTGGTGGTGGACATCCTAGTGACTCTGTAGGTGCTCCAGTCGGTGTACGTGTTTCCTCCACTTTCACTCATCCCAAGAGTTCTAAAGCTCATAAGGAGCACAAGGGTTCAAGCAATCCTCATTGCTCCAGACTGGCCAAGAAGGGCTTGGTACGCTGATCTTCTGGATCTACTGCAAGAAGAGCCGAGGCCTCTTCCTCTTCGGGAGGACCTGCTGCAGCAGGGGCCGTTCGCCTATCAAGACTTACCGTGGCTACATTTGACAGCATGGAGGTTGAACGCCTGATACTAGCTCGAAAGGGCATTCCGAACAAGGTTATTCCTACCCTGATACAGGCTAGGAAAGGAGTAACGTCTAAACATTACCAACTTATTTGGAAAAAATAAGATTTTACTCACCGGTAAATCTAATTCTCGTAGTCCGTAGTGGATGCTGGGGACTCCGTAAGGACCATGGGGAATAGACGGGCTCCGCAGGAGACTGGGCACTCTAAGAAAGATTTAGTACTACCTGGTGTGCACTGGCTCCTCCCTCTATGCCCCTCCTCCAGACCTCAGTTAAGGAAACTGTGCCCGGAAGAGCTGACATTACAAGGAAAGGATTTTGGAATCCAGGGTAAGACTCATACCAGCCACACCAATCACACCGTACAACTTGTGATAAACTTACCCAGTTAACAGTATGAACAAACAACAGAGCATCAACCAATGGATGCCAACATAACATAACCCTTTATTAAGCAATAACTATATACACGTATTGCAGAAAGTCCGCACTTGGCATGGGCGCCCAGCATCCACTACAGACTACGAGAAATAGATTTACCGGTGAGTAAAATCTTATTTCTCTAACGTCCTAGTGGATGCTGGGGACTCCGTAAGGACCATGGGGATTATACCAAAGCTCCCAAACGGGCAGGAGAGTGCGGATGACTCTGCAGCACCGAATGGGCAAACACAAGGTCCTCCTCAGCCAGGGTATCAAACTTGTAGAATTTTGCAAAGCTGTTTGAACCCGACCAAGTAGCCGCTCGGCAAAGCTGTAATGCCGAGACCCCTCGGGCAGCCGCCCAAGAAGAGCCCACCTTCCTTGTGGAATGGGCTTTCACTGATTTTTGGATTCGGCAATCCAGCCGCAGAATGAGCCTGCTGAATCGTGTTACAGATCCAGCAAGCAATAGTTTGCTTTGAAGCAGGAGCACCCAGCTTGTTGGATGCATACAGGATAAACAGCGAGTCAGTCTTCCTGACTCCAGCCGTTCTGGTTACCTAAATCTTCAAAGCCCGGACTACGTCAAACAGCTTGGAATCCTCCAAGTCACAAGTAGCGGCAGGCACCACAATAGGTTGGTTCAAATGAAAAGATGACACCACCTTTGGCAGAAACTGCAGATGAGTACGCAATTCTGCCCTGTCCATATGGAAAACCAGATAGGGGCTTTTACATGACAAAGCCGCCAATTCTGACACACGCCTAGCCGAAGCGAAGGCCAACAGCATGACCACTTTCCACGTGAGATACTTTAGCTTTACAGTCTTAAGTGGCTCAAACCAGTGGGATTTCAGGAAACCCAACACCACGTTAAGATCCCAAGGTGCCACCGGTGGCACAAAAGGGGGCTGAATATGCAGCACTCCCTTAACAAACGTCTGAACCTCAGGCAGTGAAGCCAGTTCTTTTTGAAAGAAAATGGATAGGGCCGAAATCTGGACCTTTATGGACCCTAATTTTAGGCCCATAGTCACTCCTGACTGTAGGAAGTGCAGGAATCGACCCAGCTGGAATTCCTCTGTAGGGGCCTTCCTGGCCTCACACCAAGCAACATATTTTCGCCATATACGGTGATAATGCTTTGCTGTCACGTCCTTCCTAGCCTTTATCAGCGTAGGAATAACTTCATCCGGAATGCCTTTTTCCGCTAGGATCCGGCGTTCAACCGCCATGCCGTCAAACGCAGCCGCGGTAAGTCTTGAAACAGACAGGGCTCTTGTTGCAACAGGTACTGTCTGAGAGGCAGAGGCCATGGGTCCTCTGTGAGAATTTCTTACAGTTCCGGGTACCAAGTCCTTCTTGGCCAATCCGGAACAATGAGTATTGTTTTCACTCCTCTTTTTCTTACAATTCTCAGCACCTTTGGTATGAGAGGAAGAGGAGGAAACACATAGACCGACTGGAACACCCACGGTGTTACTAGTGCGTCCACAGCTATCGCCTGAGGGTCTCTTGACCTGGCGCAATACCTTTTTAGCTTTTTGTTGAGGCGGGACGCCATCATGTCCACCTGTGGCAGTTCCCATCGATTTGCAATCTGCGTGAAGACTTCCTGATGAAGTCCCCACTCTCCCGGGTGGAGGTCGTGCCTGCTGAGGAAGTCTGTTTCCCAGTTGTCCACTCCCGGAATGAACACTGCTGACAGTGCTCTTACGTGATTCTCCGCCCAGCGAAGAATTCTGGTGGCTTCTAACATCGCCACCCTGCTCCTTGTGCCGCCTTGGCGGTTTACATGAGCCACTGCGGTCTGACTGGATCAGAACCGGTTGGTCGCGAAGCAGGGTCTCCGCTTGACTTAGGGCGTTGTATATGGCCCTTAGTTCCAGGATATTGATGTGAAGGCAAGTCTCCTGCCTTGACCACAGCCCTTGGAAATTTCTTCCCTGTGTGACTGCCCCCCACCCTCGGAGGCTTGCATCCGTGGTCACCAGGACCCAGTCCTGAATGCCGAATCTGCGACCTTCGAGAAGGTGAGCACTCTGCAGTCACCACAGGAGAGACACCCTGGCTCTGGGGGATAGGGTGATTAACCGATGCATCCGAAGATGTGATCCGGACCACTTGTCCAGTAAGTCCCATTGGAAGGTCCTCCTATGGAACCTGCCGAAGGGAATGGCCTCGAATGATGCCACCCTCCTTCCCAGGACTCGAGTGCAGTGATGCACTGACACCTATTTTGGTTTTAATAGATTCCTGACCAGTGTCACGAGCTTCTGAGCTCTCTCTATCGGGAGATAAACCCTTTTCTGGTCTGTGTCTAGGAGATCATGCCTAGGAGAGGCAGATGAGCTGTAAGAACCAACTGCGACTTTGGAATATATAGAATCCAGCCGTGTTGCCGTTTCACTTCCAGAGAAAGTGATACGCTGTTCAGCAACTGCTCTCTTGATCTCGCTTTTATGAGGAGATCGTCCAAGTACGTGATAATAGTGACACCTTGCTTCCGCAGGAGCACCATCATTTCCGCCATTACCTTGGTGAATATTCTCAAGGCCGTGGAGAGACCAAACGGCAACGTCTGAAATTGGTAATGACCATCCCGTACCGCAATTCTGAGGTACGCCTGATGAGGTGGATAAATGGGGATATGAAGGTATGCATCCTTTATGTCCAGAGTCACCATAAAATCTCCCCCTTTCAGGCTTGCAATAACCGCTCTTAGTGATTCCATCTTGAACTTGAACCCTTTCAGGTATATGTTCAGGGATTTTAAATTCAATATGGGTCCGACCGAACCGTCTGGTTTCGGGACTACAACCTGGTCGAATAATAACCCCCTCCTTGTTGAAGGAGGGGAACCTTGACCACCACCTGTTGAAGATACAATTTATGAATTGCAGTTACCACTGTTTCCCTCTCGTGGGGGGAAGCCGGCAGGGCCATCGGTGAGGGGGCATCTTCTCAAAGTCCAGCTTGTATCCCTGAGACACAATATCTATTGCCCAGGGATCTAACAGGGAGTGAACCCACTTGTGGCTGAACTGACGAAGGCGTGCCCCCACCGGGCCTAGCTCCGCCTTGCGGTGGATTTTTGTAGAGGCCGGGGAGGACTTCTGTTCCTGGGAACTAGCTGTGTTGTGCAGCTTCTTTCCTGTGCCCCCGCCTCTGGCAAGAAAGGACGCACCTCGGACTTTCTTGTTTCTTTATTCAAAAGGCTGCATTTGATAATGACGTGCTTTCCTAGGCTGTGCAGGAATATAAGGCAAAATATCAGAATTACCAGCTATAGCTGTGGAGACCAGGTCCGAGAACCCTTCTCCACACAATCCTCAGCCTTCCATATGCCTCTTAAATTGGCATCATCTGTCCATTGCATATTCTACAGGTCACGTCAAGCAGAAATCGACATAGCTTTGACTCTAGGACCCAGTATACTCATGTCTCTTTGGGCATGTTTTATATATATATATATATATATATCTATATATATATATCTATCACTTAAGACAGCATCTTTAATATATAGAGATATATATATATATATATATATCTCTATATATACATATATATATAAAGTCTGCAATAAGTCCGGCACTCACTGTTACTTGATATGCTGTCCCCGTTGCCTTCCGTGAAATACAGCTCACACTGTTAATGTAACGAAGATTGGTAACGGCGGCACTCAGGAATAAAGACACAACCACAGCCAGTAGTATCAGCCAACGTTTCAAAGCATGTGCTTTTTCGTCAGGGCAATAACAAACATTAAAAGAAACTCACGTTTATATGTGCTCCCCCTCACCGTCAAAGTCCGCGCCTCAGGCTCCACTTCCGCTATACAGGCGCTCACTTGTGATGTCACCCAGTGCGCCCATCACCATAACAACCAAATCAACATGAATACAACCAGTTCTACACATAGTCCTTTGCATGAGAAATCTACGTATCAGCTACTACATTTTAGCATGCGTCCTGCATCTTACATAAGTACGATATTCACTGCAGTAATACATATAACTTTAGGAACAAATATAACCAGAGTATCAAATAAAGCAATTATAACCAGTTTGTTCATTAAGCCCCCGTGGACTTAGTGTGTCCAAACGGAATATCCAGCGGGACTCACACTGTAGTAAGCGTTTAGATCTATTCCCACCTCTCACCAGCGGCGGTATATGGTCAATGATCATATGTTTTAATGCGGTCGGTGAATGACCAGCCAGGGCAAAGTGTCTTGCCACTGGTTGGTCACTATTTCCAGCTAACACAGCTTCCCTTATTGCATATCGGTGTTGACCCATTCTAACTTTAAAGGCGCATTCTGTTTTCCCGGTGTAATATTTGCCACATGGGCAGATTAACACATACACAATGAATTTAGACATGCAAGAGAGCCTGTGTTTGATTTTAAATATCTGACCAGTGAATGGATTTTTAATCGTATCTCCTGTTTGCATGTATCCACAAGTGACACAGCCAGTGCACTTGTAGCAACCATTTTTAGGTCTCCCCAAAAATGTTGCAGGGATTTTTTTATCAAAATTAGTTATATCATTATGTACGACATAGTCACGTATATTTTTTCCCCTGGAATAACCGCACATGATACGCTTGTTAGTTATACTGGGTAGTTCTTTATCACTGGATACAATGGGCCAGTGGGAACGAATCGCTTTTCTCACCTTATTGCTCGCAACATTGTATCTATTAGGCCAAATTATCTTGTTGGTAACATTCTTTTTAACTTTAGGTTTTAAATTACTTTCTCTGGGTGTAGTCATGACCTTATTTTTAAGTTCAATGAGAGTTTGTTTATTATACCCTCGAACAACAAATTTATCTATCATAAAATCTAATTGGGCGGAGGCATCGCATTCATCTGTGCAGATGCGTCTCACCCGTAAGAACTGGGAAAAGGGTAACCCCTTTTGAATAGTGATTGGATGATGGCTCTGTGCACTAAGCAACGTATTGCGGTCAGTTGGCTTTACAAAAAGTGAAGTTTTGATAACTCCCTGCGCCAAACTAATTCTCACATCAAGAAAGTCAATCGTTGATTTATTAATTTTATAGGTAAGTTTAACGGGACTATTACTGCAATTATGGTTTGATAATATACTTTCCAGGGATTCAACGTCGCCTTTCCACAGTAGCAGCATGTCGTCTATAAACCGAGTGTAATAGACGACATTCTGCTGAATTTCGGGGTCAATGAAAAAAATGTCTTTCTCCACTGAGATCATATATGCATTAGCGTATGCCGGGGCGACCGACGCCCCCATGGCACACCCAGATACCTGGAGATAATGTTTCCCATCAAAATAGAAATAATTTTTACTCAAAACCATCTCTAGCAAAGCACAAAAGAAATCAATATTGGGCCCCTTATACCACACATTATCGGTAATCAGTCTCCTGGTGGCTGCAATCCCCTCACCATGAGGGATGCAGGTGTATAACGAGCTCACATCTATGCTGCATAAGATGCACTCAGGAGGAATGTTGGTTAAATTATTCAATTTAATCAGAAGGTCAGTGGTGTCTTTTAAAACACACACTGAGTTCTGGACACACAGCTGTAAATAGGTGTCAAGGTATATGGACACTGGCTGAAAAATAGACCCTCTGGCCGATATGATCGGCCGACCGGGAGGGTGCTCCAAATCTTTATGCACCTTTGGGAGCGTGTAAAGTAAGGGTTTAACAGGAAAATCAGTTTTAAGTAATTTAGCTATATCACTCGAAATAACCCCCACATCTACAGCATCTTGCAACATTTGATCAAGCAATCTTTTGTACTCTAGGGTAGGATCAGTGGTTAAAGGACGATATACGGAGCAATCAGATAACTGACGTAATATCTCCTGCCGATATTCTACTAGGTCCTGTATAACCACTGATCCCCCTTTATCCGCTGAACGGATAACTATATCTTTTCTTGCACTTAGTGCCTTTAGTGCTTTAAACTCTGCTCCTGTTAGATTGGAATGTCCCTTATAGGATCTAGTTTCAGCAGTGTCAACAGTGGAATCCAACATCCTAATGAAGCTCTTTATAGAAGCATTGTTCGAATTGGGATCAAAGTTCGATCTTGGACTCAATTTCTTTAATTCACTTGGTATAGGGTTCTCCCCTTCTATAGGCGGGCGTGATCCGAAAAATTCCTGGAGCTTTAATTGCCGATTAAGTTTGAATACTTCCGTTTTCCATAAAAATGGATCAAAGGTAGTAGTTGGTACAAAACTGAGTCCTTTCAATAATACTTGGGTTTCTTCAACAGTGAGTGGGACTGAAGATAAATTAAATATTAATTCCTGGTTGGCAGTGGCGGTTTTTTGCGTGCCTCGCTTCCACTGGCCTCCTCGTCTGTTGTATTTACGTTTGCTGCACGGTATTTGGCCCTTGTCTTCATCCCTAAAGGGAGTGATTTGAACCGCTTTCCTCTTCTAGACCCTTGATCACTATCACTGGCAGAGGTGATAGTGTCTTGGGTAGATTTATAGTAGTAGCTGATACGTAGATTTCTCATGCAAAGGACTATGTGTAGAACTGGTTGTATTCATGTTGATTTGGTTGTTATGGTGATGGGCGCACTGGGTGACATCACAAGTGAGCGCCTGTATAGCGGAAGTGGAGCCTGAGGCGCGGACTTTGACGGTGAGGGGGAGCACATATAAACGTGAGTTTCTTTTAATGTTTGTTATTGCCCTGACGAAAAAGCACATGCTTTGAAACGTTGGCTGATACTACTGGCTGTGGTTGTGTCTTTATTCCTGAGTGCCGCCGTTACCAATCTTCGTTACATATATATATATATATATATCTATATATCTATATGCATACTAGGGTCTCAATCTCTGCTGATAAGGTACCTATCCACGCTGCCACAGCGCTATAAACCCATGCCGACACAATCGCCGGTCTGAGTAGTATACTAGAATGTGCACGCTATCTGCAGGATCCCTGAGAATAGCTAGTGCTACCTTCTGTGCAAACAGGACACCCTAGGGGAAGATTCCCAACACATCCTGGCCCTAGTGGGGAAAGGATACTGCCTGAGAATTTTTTGTGGGAAGCTGCAGTATCTTGTCTGGAGTTTCCCGCTCTTTTTCCTCATGAGAGGAGGGAAATTTACCTCAGCTTTCTTCCCCTTAAACATGTGTACCCTTGGGTCAGGGACAGATGAGTCATCAGTGATATGCAAATCATCTTTTATTACAATAATCATATATTGAATACCTTTCAGCCATCTTGGCTGTAACTTTGCATTATCGTAGTCGACACTGGAGTCAAACTCCGTGTCGATATCAGTGTTTATTATTTTGGATAGTGAGCATTGTGAGACTCTGAAGGTCTCTGTGACACAGGGACAGACATGGGTAGATTCCCTGTCTGTTCTCTAATCTTTTGTGCAATAAATTCACCTCAGCACTTACACATATCCAAACAGGTGTCGGCGTTGTCGACGGAGACACCCTCTCACACACACATATTTGCTCTATCTCCTCCTTAGGGGAGCCTTTTACCTCAGACATGTCGACACACACGTACCGACACACCACACACACAGGGGATGCTCTATTTGAAGACAGTTCCCCCACAAGGCCCTTTGGAGAGACAGAGAGAGAGTATGCCAGCACACACCCCAGCGCTATATGACCCAGGAATAACACAGTAACTTAGTGTTAACCCAGTAGCTGCTGTATATATTGTTTTTACGCCAGATTTATGTGCCCCCCCTCTCTTTTTCACCCTCTCTATCGTGCAGGGGAGAGCCTGGGGAGCTTCCCCTCAGCGGATCTGTGGAGAGAAAATGGCGCTGGTGAGTGCTGAGGAAGAAGGCCCCGCCCCCTCAGCGGCGGGCTTCTCCCGCGATTTTGTGTAAAATTAATGGCGGGGGCTCATGCATACAACAGTGTCCAACTGTATATATGCTGCTTTTGCCAGGAGGTACTTAATTGCTGCCGAGGGCGCACCCCCCCCCCCCCCCCCTGCGCCCTGCACCCTACAGTGACCGGAGTGCGCGGTGTGCTGTGGGAGCAATGGCGCACAGCTGCAGTGCTGTGCGCTACCTCATGTGAAGACAGGAGTCTTCTGTCGCCGATTTCGATGTCTTCTTGCTTCTGCCGGCTTCTGTCTTCTGGCTCTGCGAGGGGGATGGCGGCGCGGCTCCGGGAACGGACGACCAAGGTTAAGATCCTGTGTTCGAACCCTCTGGAGCTAATGGTGTCCAGTAGCCTAAGAAGCGCAACCTAGCCGCAGTTAGTAGGTTTGCTTCTCTCCCCTCAGTCCCTCGTAGCAGAGAGTCTGTTGCCAGCAGAAGCTCTCTGAAAATAAAAAACCTAACTAAAATACTTTCGTATTAGCAAGCTCAGGAGAGCTCACTAAAAGCACCCAGCTCTGTCCGGGCACAGATGCTAACTGAGGTCTGGAGGAGGGGCATAGAGGGAGGAGCCAGTGCACACCAGTAGTACTAAATCTTTCTAAGAGTGCCCAGTCTCCTGCGGAGTCCGTCTATTCCCCATGGTCCTTACGGAGTCCCCAGCATCCACTAGGACGTTAGAGAAAATATGTGTCTTTTGTGAGTCCAAGAAATTTCCTGCGGTGGAGTTTCAACTGGGACGGTTTCTCCTTTTCCTACAAGCCGGTGTGGATATGGGCCTGTGGTTGGGATCTGTGAAGGTCCAGATTTCGTCCCTATCCATTTTCTTCCAGAAACAATTGGCTGCCCTCCCTGAGGTTCAGACCTTTTTGAAAGGAGTTCTGCACATCCAACCTCCATTTGTATCGCCTACGGCGCCTTGGGACCTTAACGTGGTGTTGCAGTTCCTCCAATCGGACTGGTTCGAGCCTCTACAGGAGGTTGAGGTCAATTGGGGGCTTTGTCCTGTAAACGTCCATACTTGATCTTCCACGAAGATAGAGCTGAGCTCCGGACATGTCATCAGTTTCTTCCGAAGGTTGTGTCGGCATTTCATATCAACCAACCTATTGTGGTGCCAGTGGCTACTGACTCCTCAATTTCATCAAAGTCCTTGGATGTTGTAAGGGCTCTGAAAATCTATGTGAAGAGGACTGCTCGTCACAGAAAATCGGACTCTCTGTTTGTCCTGTATGATCCCAAGAAAATTGGGTGTCCTGCTTCTAAGCAGACGATCTCTCGCTGGATCAGGTTCACTATCCAGCATGCGTATTCTACGGCAGGATTGCCATGTCCTACGACTGTCAAGGCCCACTCTACCCATAAGGTGGGGTCTTCCTGGGCGGCTGCATGGGGTGTCTCGGCGTTACAACTTTGCTGAGCGGCAACTTGGTCTGGGTCGAACACGTTTGCAAAGTTTTACAAGTTCGATACTTTGGCCTCTGATGATCTGAAGTTCAGTCAATCCGTTCTGCAGGAGACTCCGCACTCTCCATCCCGTTCTGGGAGCTTTGGTACATCCCCATGGTACTGATGTGGACCCCAGCATCCACTAGGACGTAAGAGAAAATAGGATTTTGGTTACCTACCGGTAAATCCCTTTCTCGTAGTCCGTAGAGGATGCTGGGCGCCCGCCCAGCGCTACGTTTTCCTGCAAATGTTATCTGGTTCAGTACAACTTTGTTTTTAGTTGAGTACTGCATTGTTACTTGGTAAGTAATGTTTCAGCGGTTGCCGAGTGTTTCAAGATAGTTGTCTTAATGTGCCTTGTATGTGTGAGCTGGTATGAATCTCACCACTATCTGTGTATAATTCTTCTCTTGAAGATGTCGGTCTCCTCGGGCACAGTTTCTAAACTGAGTCTGGTAGGAGGGGCATAGAGGGAAGAGCCAGCCCACACTCTCAAACTCTTAAAGTGCCAATGGCTCCTGGCAGGCTAGTCTATACCCCATGGTACTAATGTGGACCTCAGCATCCTCTACGGACTACGAGAAAAGGATTTACCGGTAGGTAACCAAAATTCCTATTTTTAGTGACTTAGTACCTCCAGCATACCGCTGTAAGGTATAGTATAATGACTCAGCACCCCCCATATAACGCTGTAATGTATATTATAGTGACTACTCACCCCTGGTATACCGCTGTAATGTATATTATAGTGACTCATCACCCCCGGTATACCGCTGTAAT
Source organism: Pseudophryne corroboree (assembly GCF_028390025.1). Taxonomy (NCBI): domain Eukaryota; kingdom Metazoa; phylum Chordata; class Amphibia; order Anura; family Myobatrachidae; genus Pseudophryne; species Pseudophryne corroboree. The sequence goes on from NC_086448.1 coordinate 843,351,400, forward strand.
GTATATTATAGTGGCTCAGCACCCCCGGTATACCGCTGTAATGTATATTATAGTGACTCAGCAGCACCTATTTACCACTGTAATGTATATTATAGTGACCCATTACCCCCCGGTATACAGCTGTAATGTATATTATAGTGACTCACCACCCCCGGTATACCACTGTAATGCATATTATAGTGACTCAGCACCCCCGATATACAGCTGCAATGTAGATTACAGTGACTCAGCACCTCCGGTATACCGCTGTCATGTATTTTATAGTGACTCAGCACCCCAGATATACAGTTGTAATGTATATTATAGTGACACAGCACCCCCGATATACCGCTGTAATGTATATTATAGTGACTCAGCACCCCTGGTATACAGCTGTAAATAGGATTTTGGTACTTACCGATAAATCCTTTTCTCCTAGTCCGTAGAGGATGCTGGGGACTCCAAAAGTACCATGGGGTATAGACGGGATCCGCAGGAGCTTGGGCACACTGAAAAGACTTAATCTGGGTGTGAACTGGCTCCTCCCTCCGTGCCCCTCCCCCAGACCTCAGTTATAGGAACTGTGCCCAGGAGAGATGGACATTTCGAGGAAAGATTTTTGTTTAAACTAAGGGCTACCAACATACCAGTCCACACCACAACATACCGTACAACCAGAGTAACATTAAACCAGATAACAGTATGAATTAACAACAGCAACAAGCTGAAACAAGAAATACACAACCCGTGTATAAACTAATTAAACTAGCAAGAAAACACTGCAAGTAACAGTCCGCACTGGGATGGGCGCCCAGCATCCTCTACGTACTAGGAGAAAAGGATTGATCGGTAAGTACCAAAATCCTATTTCCTCTTACGTCCTAGAGGATGCTGGGGACTCCAAAAGGACCATGGGGTTTATACCAAAGCTCCAGAACGGGCGGGAGAGTGCGGACGACTCTGCAGCACCGACTGAGCAAACGCAAGGTCCTCATCAGCCAGGGTATCAAACTTATAGAACTTAGCAAAAGTGTTTGAACCCGACCAAGTAGCTGCTCGGCAAAGTTGTAAAGCCGAGACGCCTCGGGCAGCCGCCCAAGATGAGCCCACTTTTCTGGTAGAATGGGCCTTTACTGACTTCGGCACCGGTAGTCCGGCCGAAGAATGAGCCTGTTGAATCGTACTACAAATCCAGCGTGCAATAGTCTGTTTTGAAGCAGGATGACCAATTTTGTTGGAAGCATACAGGACAAAAAGCGCCTCAGTTTTTCTGGCAACAGCTGTCCTAGTGACGTAGATCTTCAACGCTCTTACAACATCCAGAGATTTTGGAACCGCCCCAGCCTCCGTAGCCACCGAGACCACAATAGGTTGGTTAATGTGAAATGAAGAAACCACCTTCGGCAGAAATTGTTGACGAGTCCTCAATTCCGCCCTATCCGAATGAAAAATCAAGTACGGGCTCTTATGAGATAAGGCCGCCAACTCTGACACCCGCCTGGCAGACGCCAGCGCCAACAGCATAACTACCTTCCAAGTGAGAAATTTCAATTCAACCTTACGCAAAGGTTCAAACCAGGAAAACATGAGAAACCGTAAGACCACATCAAGCTCCCATGGCGCTACAGGAGGCACAAATGGAGGATTGATATGCATTACTCCTTTCACAAAAGTCTGAACCTCTGGGAGGACCGCTAATTCTTTTTGAAAGAAAATAGACAAAGCCGAAATTTGCACTTTGATGGAACCTAATTTCAGGCCTGCGTCTACTCCCGCCTGTAAAAAGTGGAGAAAGCGCCCCAAGTGAAAATCTTCCGCAGGAGCCCTTTTAGACTCACACCAGGAAACATACTTTCTCCAAATACGGTGATAATGTTTCGCCGTAACCTCCTTCCTAGCCTTAATGAGAGTTGGAATGACCTCCCTGGGGATACCCTTACGAGCTAAGATCTGGCGCTCAACCTCCATGCCGTCAAAAGCAGCCGCGGTAAGTCTGGAAACACGCATGGACCCTGCAACAACAGGTTCTCTCTTAGAGGAAGCGGCCAAGGATCTTCCACCAGTAACTCCTGAAGATCCGGGTACCAGGCCCTTCTTGGCCAATCTGGAACGACGAGAATCACCTGAACCCTTGCTCGTTGAATGATCCCCAGTACCTTTGGAATGAGAGGAAGTGGAGGGAACACATACACCGACTGGAACACCCACGGAGTCACCAGGGCGTCCACTGCACTGGCTTGGGGGTCCCTTGACCTGGAACAATACCTCGGGAGCTTCTTTTTGAGACGAGACGCCATCATGTCGATCAACGGAATTCCCCAACGTTTTGTCACCTCTGCAAATACCTCTTGGTGAAGAGCCCACTCTCCCGGATGGAGATCGTGTCTGCTGAGGAAGTCTGCTGCCCAGTTGTCCACTCCCGGTAGGAAGACTGCTGACAGGGCGCTCACGTGTTGTTCCGGCCAGCGAAGGATTCTTGTGGCCTCCGCCATTGTTGCTCTGCTCCTTGTTCCGCCTTGACGGTTTATATGTGCCACCGCTGTGATGTTGTCTGACTGTACCAGGACAGGTCGACCCTGAAGAAGGCTTCTTGCTTGCAGCAGGCCGTTGTAAATGGCTCTTAACTCGAGAACATTTATGTGGAGACAAGCTTCCTAGAGCGACCATTTCCCCTGGAAGTTCCTTCCTTGGGTGACTGCGCCCCAGCCCCGGAGACTTGCATCTGTTGTCAGAAGTACCCAATCCTGGATACCGAACCGGCGTCCCCCTAGGAGGTGAGGACTTTGTAGCCACCACAGGAGAGAAATTCTGGCTCTGGGAGATAGACTTATCTTCCGGTGCATGTGCAGGTGAGACCCGGACCATTTGCTCAGCAAGTCCCACTGAAACACCCGGGCATGAAACCTGCCAAATGGAATGGCTTCGTACGCCGCAACCATTTTCCCCAGAACCCGAGTATAGTGATGGATCGACACACTCGTCGGCCTCAGAAGTTCCCTGACCATCGTCTGCAGTTCCAGAGCTTTTTCTTCTGGAAGAAATACTTTTTGTAAATCCGTGTCCAGAATCATGCCCAGAAAAGGCAGCCGAGTGGTCGGAATCAACTGAGATTTTGGCAAATTGAGTACCCAACCGTGATGTCGCAGAACCGACAGTGACAAATTTACACTTCTCAGCAACCGTTCCTTGGACCTCGCCTTTATCAGGAGATTGTCCAAGTACGGGATAATTGTAACCCCTTGTTTGCGAAGGAGAACCATCATTTCCGCCATGACTTTGGTGAAAATCCTCGGAGCCGTGGAAAGCCCAAACGGCAACGTCTGAAATTGGTAATGAGAATCCTGTATCGCAAACCTGAGGAAGGACTGATGTGAAGGACATATCGGGACATGTAAGTAGGCATCCTTTATGTCGACTGACGCCATAAAATCCCCCCCTTCCAGGCTGGCAATTACCGCTCGAAGAGATTCCATTTTGAACTTGAAAACTTTCAAGTATGGATTGAGGGATTTTAGATTTAGAATTGGTCTGACCGAACTGTCCAGTTTCGGCACAACAAAGAGGCTCGAGTAGAACCCCTCCCCCCGTTGGGACGAGGGAACGGGAACAATGACTCTCTGTAGACACAATTTTTGTATTGCTGCCAGCACCACCTCCCTGTCCGGAAGAGCTACTGGTAACGCCGAAATGAAGAACCGGTGAGGGGGTATCTCCCGAAACTCCACCTTGTATCCCTGAGACACAATCTCTAGGACCCAAGGATCCAGGTCTCATTGAATCCAGACCTGACTGAATATTTGTAGACGGCCCCCTACCGGCCCGGACTCCCCCAGGGAAGCCCCAGCGTCATGCGGTGGACTTGGTAGAAGCAGGGGAGGACTTTTGGTCCTGGGCGCCTGACACTGCAGGTGGTTTCCTTCCCCTTCCTCTACCTTTTGAAACGAGGAAGGACGAACCTTTCCCACGCCTGTATTTATTGTGACGAAAGGACTGCATCTGCTGATGTGGTGCCTTTTTCTGTTGTGTGGGAACATAAGGAAGAGGACTTACCCGCAATCGCGGTCGAGATCAGGTCAGCCAAGCCGTCCAAAAACAAGACAGTACCTTTGAAGGGTAACGCTTCCATAGCCCTCTTGGAGTCGGCATCAGCATTCCATTGATGGATCCACAACGCCCTCCTGGCTGATATCGCCATGGCATTGGCTCTTGATCCCAAGAGACAGACGTCCCTCGCCGCATCCTTCAGGTAATCTGCAGCGTCCTTTATATAACCAAGAGTCAAAAATAAGAATTTACTTACCGATAATTCTATTTCTCGGAGTCCGTAGTGGATGCTGGGGTTCCTGAAAGGACCATGGGGAATAGCGGCTCCGCAGGAGACAGGGCACAAAAGTAAAGCTTTCCGATCAGGTGGTGTGCACTGGCTCCTCCCCCTATGACCCTCCTCCAAGCCAGTTAGGTACTGTGCCCGGACGAGCGTACACAATAAGGGAGGAATTTTGAATCCCGGGTAAGACTCATACCAGCCACACCAATCACACCGTACAACTTGTGATCTAAACCCAGTTAACAGTATGATAACAGCGGAGCCTCTGAAAAGATGGCTCACAACAATAATAACCCGATTTTTGTAACTATGTACAAGTATTGCAGATAATCCGCACTTGGGATGGGCGCCCAGCATCCACTACGGACTCCGAGAAATAGAATTATCGGTAAGTAAATTCTTATTTTCTCTATCGTCCTAGTGGATGCTGGGGTTCCTGAAAGGACCATGGGGATTATACCAAAGCTCCCAAACGGGCGGGAGAGTGCGGATGACTCTGCAGCACCGAATGAGAGAACTCCAGGTCCTCCTTAGCCAGGGTATCAAATTTGTAGGATTTTACAAACGTGTTTGCCCCTGACTAAATAACCGCTCGGCAAAGTTGTAAAGCCGAGACCCCTCGGGCAGCCGCCCAAGATGAGCCCACCTTCCTTGTGGAATGGGCATTTACATATTTTGGCTGTGGCAGGCCTGCCACAGAATGTGCAAGCTGAATTGTATTACACATCCAACTAGCAATAGTCTGCTTAAAAGCAAGAGCACCCAGTTTGTTGGGTGCATACAGGATAACAGCAAGTCAGTTTTCCTGACTCCAGCCGTCCTGGAACCTATATTTTCAGGGCCCTGACAACATCTAGCAACTTGGAGTCCTCCAAGTCCCTAGTAGGTGCAAGGCACCACAATAAGCTGGTTCAGGTGAAACACTGACACCACCTTAGGGAGAGAACTGGGGACGAGTCCGCAGCTCTGCCCTGTCCGAATGGACAAACAAATATGGGCTTTTTTGAGAAAAAAACCACCAATTTGACACTCGCCTGGTCCAGGCCAGGGCCAAGAACATGGTCACTTTTCATGTGAGATGCTTCAAATCCACAGATTTGACTGGTTTTAAACCAATGTGATTTGAAGAATCCCAGAACTACGTTGAGATCCCACAGTGCCACTGGAGGCACAAAAGAGGGTTGTATATGCAATACTCCCTTGACAAAGTTCTGGACTTCAGGAACTGAAGCCAATTCTTTTTGGAAGAAAATTGACAGGGCCGAAATTTGAACCTTAATGGACCCCAATTTGAGGCCCATAGACACTCCTGTTTGCAGGAAATGCAGGAATCGACCGAGTTGAAATTTCTTTGTGGGGCCTTCCTGGCCTCACACCACGCAACATATTTTCGCCACATGTGGTGATAATGTTGTGCGGTCACCTCCTTTCTGGCTTTGACCAGGGTAGGAATGACCTCTTCCGGAATGCCTTTTTCCCTTAGGATCCGGCGTTCCACCGCCATGCCAACAAACGCAGCTGCGGTAAGTCTTGGAACAGACATGGTACTTGCTGAAGCAAGTCCCTTCTTAGCGGCAGAGGCCATAAGACCTCTGTAAACATCTCTTGAAGTTCCGGGTACCAAGTCCTTCTTGGCCAATCCGGAGCCATGAGTATAGTTCTTACTCCTCTACGTCTTATAATTCTCAGCACCTTAGGTATGAGAAGCAGAGGAGGGAACACATACACCGACTGGTACACCCACGGTGTTACCAGAACGTCCACAGCTATTGCCTGAGGGTCTCTTGACCTGGCGCAATACCTGTCCCGTTTTTTGTTCAGACGGGACGCCATCATGTCCACCTTTGGTATTTCCCAATGGTTTACAATCATGTGGAAAAAACTTCCCGATGAAGTTTCCACTCTCCCGGGTGGAGGTCGTGCCTGCTGAGGAAGTCTGCTTCCCAGTTT